>NC_069503.1:842190293-842402793 GCF_027579735.1 Bombina bombina
GAGACAAGAAAGAATGTTAATAAAGGAAAAGGGACATTAAGTTCATAAAGAAAGGAGGGGGACATAATTCACCTTGAGATGCTAGGTCCAAATAATGGGAGGAAGAAGTTTAATCAAACACAAGTAACTTTTAGGTAGAGCTATTTCTAAGTTGGGAATTATCAAGTTAATACAAGTGTATGGTATAGTTTAGTGAAAATGATTATAGATTTTGTCAGCGGGATACTGTATTAAGTAAATGCAATGGAGAACAGAGAGTTTGTGCATGAACGTTCTGAGAGGAGAGTAGTCTAAGAGATAGGTAACAAATGACAAAATGAGGGATTCACTCACAAGCCAGTAAATTTATTTGCACAGCCACTTAGTTAAAAACAGACATATCGGTCAGGATCAATCAGTACAATGTATAAGCAGGCTTACGTGTTTCAGCTACCTACCGTAATCATAGACTGACGTCATGTCTCCCTTCACCTGTTTAAAGACATGACAATCCTCACCTGTTATAACTCTTTATGGGCTGATCTAAGTGGATACTATATTGGACTTTACTTATACTTATCGATGTTATTGTTCACTGTCTTAACCTTTAATTATTGATATATAATCAAATTTTATCCCACTTAGTTTATGTATTAATTTATATTCTTACGAAAGGTGTCTAGTATATACCTAAAAGTACTACATTAAATATTTTGAACTACAGATACTATATCAAATATTTTAGTCTAAGAGCTAGAAATAGATTTCACGAAAACAAAACAGAACTTCTACTGTTCTAAAACATTTATCTATTATCATATATATTATATTACATTCGATTGCAGGGGGTGTGATATCTTGCGTACAGAATTGCGCATACAATAATGCACATTCTGGTATTGCAAGTGAATATTTAAAAATGTTAACCAAAGTATCGTAATTATGTCAAAACTTTTTGTAGCACACCCTTTACTTTAAATAGATAGCACAGATCTATATTAGTGTGCTCTTTGCATTTATATTAACCCTTTAATGACTCATGTCGTACAGGGTACATCTTGCAAAAGCTGGTCTTTAAAGACCAGAGACGTACCCTGTACGACATTGGGGTTTAAAGTGGCTGGAAGCGATCCTGATCTCTTCCAGCCGCTTTCTGGTTATTGCAGTGATGTCTCGTGCATCACTGCAATAACACTTCTTACCCCTCCGGTGCAGAGAGTCACTCTGTGGCCCTCTCTGCACCGGACATCGATGGCTGAAAATCGTTGGTGGGTGGGAGCCAAAGTGGGAGGCGGGTGGGCGGCCATCGGACGGGATCGTGCACGGGAGGTGGCTGGCGGGCGGGCGCGTGCACGGGGAGGGAGTGGGTGGGAACTGCTGCACTACAGAAAAAAAAACCTTCTATGTGGGAGAAAGGGGGGAGGGAATGGGTTAATAAGTTGTGAAGGGATCTGGGATGGTCTTTTTGGGGGGGGAAGCTACACTACAGAAAATAAAAAATAAAATAAAAAAATAAATATATTTTTGTATAAACTGGGTACTGGCAGACAGCTGCCAGTACCCAATATGGCACCAAATAAGGTAGAGGGTTAGAGAGCTGTTTGGGGGGGGGGGATCAGGGAGGTGGGGGGACCCTACACAGCAACATATGTAAATATGCTTTAAAAAAAAAAAGAAAAAAAAAAGAGATGCCTTTTTATTTTAGTACTGGCAGACTTTCTGACAGTACTTAAGATGGTGGGGACTATTGTGGGGTGGGGGAGGGAAGAGAGCTGTTTGGGAGGGATCAGGGGGTGTGATGTGTCAGGTGGGAGGCTGAGCTCTACACTAAAGCTAAAATTAACCCTGCAAGCTCCCTACAAGCTACCTAATTAACCCCTGCACTGCTGGGCATAATACATGTGTGATGCGCAGCAGCATTTAGCGCCCTTCTAATTACCAAAAAGCAACGCCAAAGCCATATATGTCTGCTATTTCTGAACAAAGGGGATCCCAGAGAAGCATTTACAACCATTTATGCCACAATTGCACAAGTTGTTTGTAAATAATTTCAGTGAGAAACCTAAAATCGTGAAAAATGTAACATTTTTTTTTATTTGATTGCATTTGGTGGTGAAATGGTGGCATTTAATATACCAAGATGGGCCTAGATCAATACTTGGGGTTGTCTACTACACTACACTAAAGCTAAAATTAACCCTAGAAGCTCCCTACATGCTTCCTAATAACCCCTTCACTGCTGGGCATAATACACGTGTGATGCGCAGTGGCATTTTGCGGCCTTCTAATTACCAAAAAGCAACGCCAAAGCCATATATATCTGCTATTTCTGAACAAAGGGGATCCCAGAGAAGCATTTACAACCATTTATGCCATAATTGCACAAGTTGTTTGTAAATAATTTCAGTGAGAAACCTAAAGTTTGTGAAAAAATTTGTGAAAAAGTGAACGATTTTATTTATTTGATCGCATTTGGCGGTGAAATGGTGGCATGAAATATACCAAAATGGGCCTTGATCAATACTTTGGGATGTCTTCTAAAAAAAAATATATACATGTGAAGGGATATTTAGGGATTCCTGAAAGATATCAGTGTCCCAATGTAACTAGCGCTAATTTTGAAAAAAATTAGTTTGGAAATAGCAAAGTGCTACTTGTATTTATTGCCCTATAACTTGCAAAAAAAGCAAAGAACATATAAACATTGGGTATTTCTAAACTCAGGACAAAATTTAGAAACTATTTAGCATGGGTGTTTTTTGGTGGTTGTAGATGTGTAACAGATTTTGGGGGTCAAAGTTAGAAAAAGTTAGGTTTTTTTTTCATTTTTTCCTCATATTTTTTTTTTGTAAATTATAAGATATGATGAAAATAATGGTATATTTAGAAAGTCTGTTTAATGGCGAGAAAATGGTATATAATATGTGTGGGTACAGTAAATGAGTAAGAGGAAAATTACAGCTAAACACAAACACTGCAGAAATGTAAAAATAGCCCTGGTCCTTAAAGGCACACTGTACTCAAAATTTTTCTTTTGTGATTCAGATTGAGCATGACATTTTAAGCAACTTTCTAATCTACTCCTATTATCAAATTTTCTTCATTCTCTTGGTATCTTTATTTGAAATGCAAGAATGTAAGTTTAGATGCCGGCCCATTTTTGGTGAACAACCTGGGTTGTCCTTGCTGATTGGTGGATACATTCATCCACCAATAAAAAAGTGCTGTCCAGAGTACTGAAACCAAAAAAAAGCTTAGATGCCTTCTTTTTCAAATAATGATAGCAAGAGAACGAAGAAAAATTGATAATAGGAGTAAATTAGAAAGTTGCTTAAAATTGCATGCTCTTTCTGAATTACAAAAGAAAAAAATTGGGTTCAGTGTCCCTTTAAGGGAAAGAAATTGAAAAATGGCCTTGTCCTTATGGGGTTAAAAGTGGTGACTTAAACGCACAGTTTATCCTCAAATTTTCTCCTCTTTAATTTGTTTCCAATTATCCATTTTACTGGATGGAGTGTATTAAATTGTTTACAAATAGCTTCTTTAACTTTATATAAGCAATTTAAATAGATGAATTTGCATGTGCTATTCATACCTATACTGAAAGTTTCTATACTTAGGTAAAGGCTATAAAAAAGCTGTGTAAACATAGACACCAGAAGAAATTACTCTCCCAGTGGGAGGTAGGTTAGATGGTAGGCGAGATAAGTAATAACATTTTAATTTACAATTGTTCTCTCTAAGTACTGGGATTTGGTATACAAACAGAGATAAGCATTTGTGTGTAGAGAAAGTGATAACCTAATGAGATCTGCAAGATCAACCCATTTTGATGGGTTGTGGTGTCTAAAAACAAAACCAGCTATTTCATATACAAAATGATGTATAAAGATGCAATTTCTTAAACATTTTATACTCTGCTGCTGGTATAACAAGTCATTGAAAACACATGGGGCGCGATCCGATAAAGATCGTAGTTTGCGGCGCAAGCGAGGGAACCCCCGCCGCCCGTAGTTTCAGCTCGCAACTCAAGCTATCCCATATATGGCGCCGTCAGAGGCTAAAGTGCCGTAAGTCTGACAAACCAGCGATGTCCAGAAATCTGCGTAAGTACAAATTTCTGGAGTCGCCAGTGACTTATGGCACTTTAGAAACTGCCGGCGCCTACAAAACCTGACTAAGTTATAAAATCAGCCTGATGAAACGACTATTTGTTGAGAAACGCGTTGCTGGACGCATGTTTTTATCTGTTTATACTCAATAAATGTCTTTTTGAGTATATCACACCTGTTTGTATTTTAATATTGTTGCCGCTAGTGCAACTTTGGTCCTGTTCCTGATTCCTCTGTGGAGGTGTGCTGTGCCGAGTTTTCATCCACCTGATTGGCTCCCCTGCTGGGTCGACTTTGACGCTGTCTGCCGAGTGACGTCTGCTGTAGCGTGTCGAGCTTGCGCTTGTCTGACGGGCGACTTTTGGTTCCGTCCTGCTTGTCTGGGTACTTGGTGTACCGCCGCTCTTGTGAGTAACACTCTGTGTGTGGGGGGTTTGCTGTTACTGCTCTCCTATGTTGTACAAGACGATACTTGTCCCATGAGGCGCCTCTTCTATCTGTCTTCCCCAGGTTCCCGACTTTCATCCACAACATTCTAAGAGAGCTGCCTGGATTGCCGCCACTGAATCCGTCACCTACACCTGTTTCTGATCATTTGCGCACTTCTATAGAGACTCCTATTGTTTCTCTTGTTTTATGATAAAATCACCGTACTGTCTAACACGCCTCCCAAACATAGCCCGACACGTTTAACCCTCTATCCGCTATCCCCCCTCACTATCCTAACAATAAAACATGTATTAACCCCTAAACCGCCCCTCACGGACCCCGCCGCCACCTAATAAAGTTATTAACCCCTAAACCCCGCCGCCAGCTATATTAAATCTATAACCCCCTAATGTGAGCCCCTACCCCGCCGCCATCTACCTTACCTACCTCCTAAAGTGAGCCCCTACCCCGCTGCCATCTACCTTACCTACCCCCTAAAGTGAGCCCCTTACACTGCCGCCATCTACCTTACCTACCCCCTAAAGTGAGCCCCTTACACCACCGCCATCTACCTTACCTACCCCCTAAAGTAAGCCCCTTACACCGCCGCCATCTACCTTACCTACCCCATAAAGTGAGCTCCTACCCCGCCATCTATTTTAAAAATATTAACCCCTAATTTAATCCCCCTACACCTTCGCCGCCTATATTAAAACACATTAACCCCTATTCTAATCCCCCTACACCCCCGCCAGCTATATTAACTATATTAACCCTAATTATATTAGGGTTAATATAGTTAATATAGTTATTATATTATATATATTAACTATATTAACCCTAATTATATTAGGGTTAATATAGTTAATATCGTTATTATATTCCATAGAACAAAGACAAATCCGGCGAATTTCTTAGAAACAAAGTGGTAAATTTATTCTTTAAAAGAAGAATGGGACAAAATATACTCAAAAAACAGGGAAAAATAAAAATAGGAAAAATGTGCCGTTACTCAACAGCAGCCAGTCGGTCTTACGTGTTTCGGCTGGTAGAAAGCCTTATTCATAGACCTTCTTCCATCCGGGCGATGTCTTCAAGCAAGCGGCAGAGAAGTCTTCTTCCATCCGGCGATGTCTTCAAGCAAAGCGGCATCTTCAATCTTCTTTCTTCGCTACTCCGCCACGGAGCATCAATCCGGCACGACGACTGAACGAGGAATGAGGTACCTTTAAATGACGTCATCCAAGATGGCATCCGTCGAATTCCGATTGGCTGATAGGATTTTATCAGCCAATCGGAATTAAGGTAGAAAAATCCTATTGGCTGATTAGGATTTATTTTACAGGTAAATTGGTAATTATTTTAACTAGGTAGCTATTAAATAGTTATTAACTATTTAATAGCTATTGTACCTAGTTAAAATAAATACCAAGTTACCTGTAAAATAAATATAAACCCTAAAATAGCTACAATGTAATTATTAATTAGATTGTAGCTATCTTAGGGTTTATTTTATAGGTAAGTATTTAGATTTAAATAGGAATATTTTAATTAATAATATTAATATTAATTAGATTTATTTTAATAAGAATTTAGTTAGGGATGTTAGAGTTAGATAGGGTTATTATACTTAATATATATATATAATATAATAACAATATTAACTATATTAACCCTAATATAATTAGGGTTAATATAGTTAATATATATAATATAATAACTATATTAACTATATTAACCCTAATATAATTAGGGTTAATATAGTTAATATAGCTGGCGGCGGTATAGGGGGATTAGATTAGGGGTTAATGTGTTTAATATAGGCGGCGGCGGTGTAGGGGGATTAAATTAGGGGTTAATATTTTTAAAATAGATGGCGGCAGGGTAGGAGCTCACTTTAGGGGTAGGTAAGGTAGATGGCGGCGGTGTAAGGGGCTCACTTTAGGGGGTAGGTAAGGTAGATGGCGGCGGTGTAAGGGGCTCACTTTAGGGGGTAGGTAAGGTAGATGGCGGCGGGGTAGGGGCTCACTTTAGGGGGTACGTAAGGTAGATGGCGGCGGTGTAAGGGGCTCACATTAGGGGGTATGTAATGTAGCTGGCGGCGGTGTAGGGGGATCACATTAGGGGGTTATACTTTTAATGTAGGTGGCGGCGGGGTCCGGGGGCGGCGGTTTAGGGGTTAAATACTTTATTAGGGATTGCAGCGGGGGATCGCGGTTGACAGGTAGATAGACATTGCGCATGCGTTAGGTGTTAGGTTTTATTTTGCAGGTAGTTTAGGGAGTTACGGGGCTCCAATAGACAGCGTAAGGCTTACTACGGCTGCATTTTGTGGCAAGGTGAAAATGGAGTATGATTTCTCCATTTTCGCCACGTAAGTCCTTACGCTGTATATTGGATACCAAACTGCGCGGGTTTGGTATACCTGCCTATGGCCCAAAAAACTACGGGCGAAGGCAGAAATATACGAGCGTAACTTCTAGGTTACGCCGTATATAGGATACCAAACCAGCGCAAAATTCGACGTCACCGGCTTTTGCGGGCGACGCTGCATATCAGATCGGGCCCATGAAGTTTAAAACTGTTTTTCAGTATACTGCCCCTTTAAGTGTCACACTCAAGAGCAATTCAAAATACTGCTTTAAAAGTTAGTGTTATATTTAAAGTTATATTTTGATATAATAAGTACAAAACAACTTTTAATGATGAAAAGAATCTGTCAGAATTGAAAAAAGTTATTATATATAACAAGGGGTGGGGCTGGGAATGGGTCAAAGGTGTATGTAAATGTGTGTGTTTAAATTAATTAGTATAGTACAGAACTAAAGAAAGAACTAACCTACTTGAGCAAGTTTTTTGCACTCCATCTGCTTAGTACTCACACGTTATCTGACATGAATTTTACTGCTGTTGGGGGTGGGGGGGTTTTACTGTTAGGGGGTACTGTATTTTTTTTAATGTAAATGGCAATGCCCTACAAAAGGCCCTTTTAAGGGCTCTTGGTAGTTTATTGTTAGATTAGGGTTTTTTTTATTTTGGGGTGGCTTTTTTAATTTTATTGGGGTATTAGATTAGGTTTAATTTTTATTATTTTCGATAATTTCGTTTATTATTTTTTGTAATTTTACATTTTTCTTATTTTTTGTAATTTTAGTTTTTTGTTTTTTGTAGTGTTATGATTTTTTAATTTTGTAATTTAGTTTTTTTATTTTTAGTTTATATTAATTTTTTTAAATAGTATTGGGTTTATTTATAGTTTAAGCTTAGATTTTTGTTTCACAGGTAAGTTTTTATTTATTTCAAGGTCTATATATTGTAACTTTAATTTAAAGTTAGGGGTGTTAGGTTTAGGGGTTAACAATTTAATTTAGTGTGTCACGATGTGGGTGGCCGGTGGTTAAGGGGTTAATAGGTTTATTTTTGTATTAGTGATGTGGGGGACCGGTGGTTTAGGGGTTAATAGGTTTATTTTAGTATTAGTGATGTGGGGGGTCAGCAGACTAGGGGTTAATACTTTAATTTAGGTAGTCGGGATGTGGGTGAGCAGCAGATTAGGGGTTAATAGGTTTATTTAGTGTTGGCAATGTGGGGGGGTTGGCGGATTAGGGGTTAATAGGTTTATTTAGTGTTGGTGGTGTGGGTGGGCAGCTGATTAGGGGTTAATAGGTTTATTATAGTATTTGTGATGCAGGGGGGGTTGCTGGTTTAGGGGTTAATTGGCAGTTTAAGGGTGTTAGTGTACTTTCTAACATTTTTGTTATGAGTTTTGTGAAATATTTTTGTTCTGCAAAATCCATAACTACTGCTTTTTTTTAGCTGAAATCCATAACTATCGGTCTTTTTTAGCGGAATGGATAATGGCAGTATAAGCTACAACGCTAGCATAATTCCCGAACCGCACAGCCTTTAATACGGTTGACCTGAAAATTCTATACTCAAAAGTCATATTTTGAGTGCGGAATGGAGAGTTGCGGTATAGGCTAAAACGCTAGCGGTATAGCCGTACCACCGTGACTTGTAATACGGGTGAGCTGAATATTCCACTCGCAAAGGCCAATTTTTCAACGGTATAGCCGTACCAGAACACTTGTAATATAGGTGAATATGAGTGGAAAGTAAACTGTTTTCATTCTCATGCTAACCTAATGAGCACAAAAAGACAAATTTAGAATATTGCGTGCGCATTCATGTATTCCCATAGAAGTCAACGGAGAATTGGAAAAAACATCCCACTATTGCATATTCTCATGTGCGCTAACCCAACATGAAAACAGAGGAATGTTAAATATTTACAGTACCTACACAGTATAACATTTTATTAAGTGTATGAATATGCTTTAACATGTTTTCATCAACTTAATTGCAAAGGGCTCCAATGTATATGTATATATATATATATATATATATATATATATATATATATGTGTGTCTTTATGTATGTACATATGTATTTAAGTGTTTATATGTGTATATATACACATAGAAATACATACACATAAATGTTAAAGCCCTTAGCCTTTTTTTTCTAACACATGAGATATCATATCTTTGAGCCTTATAAGATGGTACTCACTAAAAATGATGATGGTAAGTAATGTATTTTTTTTTTTTTTTTTGGTAATGGTAGTTTTTTTAACAGTAATGTTAGGATATTTTTTTTATAATACTGGTAGTGTTTTTTTTTCCCTAGAGGCCTTCCACCGTAGAATTGAAAATACTTCATTCTACTATCAGCTAAAAGCAATAAAGCCTACCCTAATCTGACTGCTACCCAAGAACAAGCTTTGGATACTCTTAAAAATAGAGATCTGGTGATTAAGCAGTCAGATAAGGGTGAGAGTATAGTTGTACAAGTTAAAATAGCCTATATATCAAAAGAGTGATGAGAATGTTTATTTAAAACTAAGATGTAACCCCACTGAGACCTTTAAGGGAGAACTTTTGGCATTACTAGATGATGGTCAAGAAGAGGGTATCCTAGATCAAGACACTGTTGATTTTCTTTTTGTCCGATTACTCCAATTTTTCATCACCTCCCCAAGGTACATAAGTCCTTGGAGAAAGTGAGAGGTAGACCTATCGTGGCGGGGATAGGATCCCTCTTCAAGAACATGTCGAGTCGTTACTTCAGCCTCTTGTATATCAGCTCCCCTCCTATTTATGGGATACGAAACATCTCCTCAATTGTTTTCAGCAGGTGTTCTTGATAACTGTGCATGGCTTACTGTAGATGTAGTGGGGTTATATTCAGCCATTCCCCACTCAAGTGGCTTGAAGGCTATTAAGTATTCTCTAGACACCTTTAGCAACTATGATGACACACTTAAGAGGTTTCTGGTTAGATCTCTTGATTTCTTGCTCACACACAACTTCTTTCAATTTGATTGGGTTTTCTTTCTTCAGAGACGTGGTACGGCTATGGGGGCTAAATTTGCCCCAGCCTACGCCAACCTCTTTATGGGTTGGTGGGAGGTGGCCCATGTCTTTGGAGATAGGAATCCCTATAGGGATAGCATTAAGATGTACAAGAGATACATTGATGACCTCCTTTTCATTTGGACAGGAGGTCACCAAGAGCTGTTGAACTTTATTGACTACCTAAATGAGAACAACGTGAATTTACACTTCACTTATGCACATGATTTGAGCTCTTTACCCTATCTATACCTTGTGCTTATTCGAGCTACTGAGTCACAAACAGTGAGGACAACATTGTACAGGAAACTGATAGCCTCCAATGCCATTTTACATGCCCGTAGTAACCACCCCAAACATACTGGTTTCGGGGTGGTGAAGGGCCAGTTTATTTGCATCAAGTGTAATTGCACAAATGCTAGCAATTGTGAAAGGGAAAGTGAGCTAGTGGTGGCTCAACTCTTGGCTAGAGGCTACTCTGAAAAGGTGGTAAATAGAGCCTACTTGGGTGTATCCCGTATAGATAGGGATTTGATATTGTCGGATCAGAAGGGCCATGGTCATATAACAAATTATGATACCCAGAAACCCATGTTTATAACTACATACAGCGCTCAGTTTTTTCAAATACGAGATATAGTTAAAAAACATCTCACTATACTTACAGCTTGAAGGACTTTGTCTCATCAGGTTGTAATTTTGTATACAGGAAGGGCTGCACGCTTGGGAATGTTTTATTTCCCAGCATGATGCGCTCTCTAGCAGTACACATGAGTAGTTGGTTGAATGTTAAGGGGCATTTCGAGTGCTATTTTGGCAATTGTATAGCCTATGGACATTCTGAAGTGTCAAGACATTTTTAATCCAGCAACTCAGAGGGTTTAGATCTTAATAGTTACACAAATTGCCATACTTCATTTGTCATTTACCTGGTGGAATGCACAAAATGTGAGAAACAGTATATAGGGTTTTCCATCATGGAGGCACGTAGCAGGATCAGAGAACTTCTCAAAAATATTGATAATGGGATTGAATGCTCAGGTCTGGCAAGACACTTCATCTATGTCCACGGGAAGAATGATGCTACCTTCAAATGACAAGTCATCGAGCATGTAAAAATGTCCACCAGAGGAGGTGATAGAACTACAAAACTCTTTTATAGAGAAGCCTTCTGAATTTTCCAGCTAAAGACCAGAAGGCGAGTAGGGTTCAATATTGACGGGGACATCTTCAACTTCTGGTCCCGGCAATGATGCCCCCCCTAGGCTAATTGATACAAGTGCCCATCCTCTGTGGGACTACTCTTATTCTTATCTGTGTATATCATGTTGGGATATTTAGAGTGATAAGCCCATATGTTCCTAGTAACTTTAATTGGTCAGAAATATATTATGTCTCTAAATATGACCTATTAATAATGGTAATGCTGTTTGGCATCTTAAATAAGATTTATAGGTATGCTCACTCATTTACCCTTTGTGTCATATATGCTTTAATATCTACCTTAGAAGCCAGTATTAAGGCATTATACTAATGAGAGTCATTATTTGTAAATAAATTAATAATCAAGTCCACATCACATTTCTTTTGCTGGGGTTTAGTTTTTAGCTTGGGAATTATATAGTATGGCAGTTACAATACACAAACGCTTCATCCAATTATTAGCCATTATAGAAAATTTTGGAGCCGATTCCTCAAGATATCTAAATATGCTCATATGAGCTATCCCCCATTATTGAATGTATTATAGATAGGTTTAATTGTGTATATAGGTTAACCTATTAGACTCTCGAAGTTCCTTCCTTTAGATTAGGTTTAAGTGTTTTGGTTAGGAGGGGTAGTACCTCTTTAAGGTCTCAGCAGCCTGAAAGTACAATCATTTGTAGATGTGTATATAAGTCTAGAGATTTTAAGAAACATCATGTCTATGATTAAGGCAGTAAACTGCCGAAATGCATAAGACGTTGTTTCTTGTTGTGATCTTACCATACTTGTTTTTAAAACATGTTTTATTCTCCGCAATAAAGACCCGTTTTTTAATTGAAGCACCTGGCGAGAGGCGACTCGCCGGTTTCTTCCTTCGCTGTTTTTTTTTTTTTAGGTAAGTTTTTTCCCCCCCAAGGTTAGGGTTGGTCTACTATGGGTTAACTTAGGGGGTGTTAGGTCAGGGGGGTTAGATGTTAGTGGATTGCTTTGTGCTGGGAGCTGGTGAGTTAGGGGTTAATGGTGTAGGTTACTTTGTGATGTGGAAGGCTGGCGGTTTAGGGGTACTAGTGTACATAGTTAGTTTTTAATAGTGTACGTAGTTAGTTTGCAATGTGGGGTGCTGGCGGTTTAGGGTTTATTAGTGTAGGTTACTTTGCAATGTGTGGGGCTGGCCGTTTAGGGGCTATTAGTGTAATTAGGTAGTTTGCAATGTATGGGGCTGGCGGTTTAGGGGTTATTAGTGTAGGTTACTTTGCAACGTGTGGGGCTGGTGGTTTTGGGGTTATTAGTATACATAGGTAGTTTGCAAAGTGGGGGCTTAGTGGTTTAGGGGTTAATAGTGTACATAGGTAGTTTGCAATGTGGGAGGCTGGTGGTTTAGGGGTAATAGTGTAGTGCAGACTTTGCAGTGGGCTATGTGCCGGTTTTAGGGTCTTATGGTGATTAGGGATAGTGTGCGAGTAGGGTTTTTTTCCACGTTTTTGGCTTTGTTGAATTCTATGGGACAGTAGGTTATCGTGCGCGATAGTGTAATTTCAGCTTTTTGCGCCAGTCGAGTAAGTGCTGGAGCAATACGTTTTTACTTTAAACGCCTTATACCAGCGCAACCCAACTCATGCGAAAGGTTTACTGCTAGCGCAGTTAGAGCTCTAGCAAATGCGCTAGTTAACACTCCATTTGTAATCTAGCCCACAGTGTTGGGTAAAGTGATAACTAATTAAACCAGCTTTGAGACAGTGAAATAGGCTAACTTGAATGAGGTAAAGGAACATTATAGAATTATAAGCATCCATGGAGCTAATCTTTACAATTGTATATCTGACAAGGGGCAGGTAAAAATGTTTATGAATTCCAGACTTTTCAAGTTCCAGCAAATTTTTTTCTGCAAGATATTAGTTTTTAGAACAATGATCTAAGATGAAATGGATATTAAACACTGAATAAATAAATGATATAATAATGTATTTATAGCAAATATAAGCCTGAGAATAATGTATTCATGTATTTTTTATTAATGACGTTAGTTTTTAAATATTGAAAAAATAAGGGTAACATTCTAATGTTCATAAAGCAGTAGGCACTGCCATATTGTAACTTAGGTTTCTTTTTCTGCTAAGGTCAATTAGGGACAGTTATAAATGTCTTACCAGAGTGTGCAACCAATGACTGTGTGGATTGCAGCTGTGTCTGCACCAACACTTTTAACAGGAATTTATTGATCCCACAATATTCAGAATTAAATTACAGGAAAAAGGGAACAAAATAAAAATGCAAGTACATTGCAAAGTTGTTTTACTACAAGTAATTAAACATTTTATATTAATATATCAAAGTGTTTAATCTCCCTTTAAAAAAAAAAAAAACAGCTTGTCAAACTAATATACTGAAGAAAAAATGTGAGGCAATATAGCAACTCGAAAATAATGAAATTAATAAAAATGCTTACCCCCTCCCATCACATCCCTAAATTGTGTAATGTATGGAGCTGTATCTATCTTGTAACCTCTCAGCACATAGTACAAATTCCACTGTGAAGGACACTGGCATCACAAAACCATCTTCACATTTTACAGAACAATCAAATTAAACAAAAAAATAGACCACACTAACATATGCAAAATAACATTGCCAGCTTTGAAATAATCAGACAACTTCCAGATTAAACACTTCACAAAGACAATCAAAATTTTCTGTATTCTGCATGCAGGGCCAAAGTATAGGTGAAAAATCTCAACCACGTATCTAGAACACCCTGCATCACCCATAACCACCTCCTTATAACACAGTTTGTTGCACTTAGAAAGACTACTTTACCATAACAAAACAGACATTTTACAATTGCAAACATTAGCATAAAGCATTTTGCAGATGTGGGCACCATGTTAAAGGTAGCAAGGCCCACTGACACAGCTGTGGAAAACATATGTGAAGTGAGCTTTAATTTAATGTACAAGATATTGGGCTAGATTACAAGTTGAGTATAAAATATGGTTTTTGCAAAAGCAATATTTGCGCTCAACTTAGTAATTCCAGCGCACAAGAGTGTGCTTTCATAGGCTCCAATGGGAGCCTTGTTCTCATGTCGTTAGACACGGCATGAGAACTAGCGAAGCGTAGGTGGTAAGTCGTGCAGCGATGGGCTGCAAATGTAAATATATTTGATTATATACATATATATTTATGTTTTAATATGTGTATGTACACATAAATATATATGCATATAAGCATATACATATATATTTACAAGGAACACACAGTTGCCATAGGCCGCTATCTAAAGACACTTTTCAGTGCCATTTTTTTTTAACACCTCAAACCTCAAACTTTTAACCCTTAAAAACAGCGCAGTGTTTTTTTTATGAAAAAAATGCTACATTTTTTTCCATAAAAAAACTAAAAGACCCTTTATTTTGTGGGTATTTGGGGCACTTTTAGGAAATTAACCAGAGATCTGATCTTTGGTTAATTTTCTGAGCGCTAATTGCTACCGCAAACTTAAGGTAGCAATAACCTGCCACTTGTAACGGCTGGTTATTTATCATGCACCAGCAAATGGGCGAATTTGCCCGTTTGCAGGCGTCAATAAATTAGCGCTCCACTTGTAATCTGGCCCATTATGTATTAATATAAAATATTGTCATTACAACTTCGTCCCTTGGCAACCACATGTGCGTCTATGTACATTAATCGTGCATAAAAGTACATTTATTATGGGTGTATGGTATATACAGATATCAGTAATTAAAAATGTATTTTAAAAAAAATCTGCATTAAAAATAAATGTTTTAAAAACATTGTAAGCTTAACCCTTTCAGTCGTCAAATTCTTTGGCCCCAACAACTAAAAACTTCACAATGATTAACCCCCCTCAAATAAAAAATAAAAAAGCAATGACCTTTCTTGGTAATAAAACTGACTGCAGCATGTTTTTATAAAATAAACCTTAAAAAGAACTTTATATAAATACAATACATTGTATCACAACTTGCATGATATAAAAGTTATACCACCCAGCAGTGATATTCCAGCTTCCTACACTTTATAACATATATGGCCATCAAACATCTGGACATAACAATAACCTGTTACATCCTTTAAGCCTTTTCTTTCATTTCACCACTCTAAAGAACCCCTTGCCCTTAGAGAAGTCCCCAACTTGCTCTCCCACCCCACAGGCAGGCAAAAACCTATCACTACTACTGGCCATGATCAAGATAACTGAAGATAGGATGGAGTAGAACCCCTGCCACACTGCAACAACATGACTCAACCACCAATATTGACAAGGAAAAAAAACAAGGAAGGTCAGGAGGGAGATCTATCTCCACATGCACTAAAAGATGGTCTGCCTCTTTTCCGTTCTGCCTCCCCTTAAATACGGCTTTCACAAACCCCTCCCCATAATTTCTTCCTTAAAGAATGAGGCCCCCTGGGGTCAAATGCTCCTTCCTCTTATTCCCTGCTTGTGTCAGGTGCCACCTTTACAGGGCTTTTAAATTTAAGAACCAGGGCTATAGCCCTGGAAAAGACAGAGTGAATTGGTTTCCAACACACAGACAATCTTGCAGTAACTGCCTTATGAATTCCAGGTCTCCATTCCCTATAAGGTAATACACAATTGTTCATGACATATAACAGCAATAGCAGGTCAAATAAATAGTGAATATTAATTGCAATAGCTTTACTATGGTTTTCAAGTAAGCATTTTATGAGAGAAGCGTTAAGCAGAACAAAAACATCCACTTCCTTTTAGTTGACTCGTTTTAGTGGCAATAAATACAGGTTAAATTTTAATTTCTGTATTTCCCACTTCTTTAAATGTAGTGCACAGTGTATTATTCATGTCTCACCACTAAGTACAAACACACCCTATTTCCTGCGTAACTGCAACGTGCTACCCCCCTTTAAAAGACGAACATACGTGTAATTCACACAAAACTTTTGCACTTTCCAAATGGATTAAAGGCAAAACTTTTAAAATGTCTTTGTGGCAAAAAAATATTGCTAGCCCCCATATCAGGCAATATGTTCACATAAATATCTATAAACAAGTGGGTTATAAATGGTCAAAGCTTTATTAAAGCAACGCTAAAGTCAAAATTAAACTTTCATAATTTAGATAGGAAAGTTGTTTAGAATTGTATGCTCTATTTACTGCCACTAATAAAATAAGCTCAATCTTTTTATATGTATACTTTCTGAGGCACCATCTCCTATTGACCATGTGCAAGAGATCACAGTATATACATATATGTGTTCTTGATTGGCTGATGGTTGTCACATGATACAGTGGGAGGGGGAAATGGAAGTAACTTTGAAATATGTCAGAAAAAAATCTACTACTGATTAGATATTCAGAGTAAGTGTTATTGCATCACCTTTCTATTATGCATTTACTAATTTTGCATGTCTATTGTCTTTAATAGTCCTTTAATAATGCACACACAATTAAAATATAACAGTAAACAGTATATAAAACCAGCATTGCTGCTTGCCCCAGAAAGATAGGTATCCCCAACCTTGAAAGCTGTATCCCTAAAACAACTCTCTTGACCTATGAGTAGGTATTTATAATCTCAAGTCATAACCTACAAGGCAAACAGAACCCCATCAGATGTGATAACTATTTCCATAGATAAGGATAAATGATGCATATTTAAATGCTGCTAGCGCAAGGTTAATACCATCATTTTCTAAAGAACCCTTCAGATATCAAAGGTGCTAGATTATGCAAAATTGACCAGGAACCTTCTTTGGAACCATCCTTAAAGGGGGAAATTCACAAGTTTGAAAGTGGCAGAGCATCAGAAGTGCTCACCATTCTCCCTAGAGCTACTTCCTTTTGCTTTCACCATCCCTGGGTACATAATAGTTTATTAGTTTTATTTTTGCCCTCTGCTTAATCTAATTCCAATCATTTAGTCCTTTGACATTGGTAGAGACTTTAATATATATATATATATATATATATATATATATATATATATATATATATAGATAGATAGCACTCTCACTTTCAAAATCCTGATGCCAGGGTGCCAGCAGGTAAATATACACGGTGAAGGAAGGCACTCACTGGTCTTTTCTTCAAAAAAACTTTAATAAGCGCTTATTAAAGTTTTTTTGAAGAAAAGACCAGTGAGTGCCTTCCTTCACCGTGTATATATATATATATATATATATATATACACACACACACACATGTATACTGTATCCATAAATCGAAACATTTAACTATTAATATTAGATATACATATCAGGTCGGATTGATTTCATGAGGTTGGGTTGATTATTTCATAAGTATGGGTCTGGGTGGCGCAAGTGTAGGGAACTGGTTTATGACCAAGACGTTCCTAGTTTGATCCCTCATAGGGAATTAAATTTATATTAATTGCAAATATTTTATACAAATATATTTTTTCTCTATCAATGTCATAAGAATGTGAAATATGTATGTATATTGTATATTTATCAACCCCTGTAATATAATCTATAATGTTTTATTTGTACGCTTGTAAGATAATGATTTCTTGCTATTCTTTTGATAGCTCACAATGCATTTTAGTAGGTTGTTTAGGAAATTCACCCATGTGACCCAAGGACCTATCAGCATCAAACACATCATGGATCGGAATGAACCAATAGTGGCACAAGAGGACACATTTAAAAAGGGACCTCGGTATACACAAGACAGACTCCTTGAAAAAGCTGCACTACAAGCAGTGAAACATGCAATGGGGAAAAAGGAGGGTAGGACACAAAGAGTGGAAAAGATTTTACACAATAAGAGGATTTCTGTAACAGTGAGTTTGAATTGGACCTGCCGGTATTCTGAGAACCACTGTTCATCTGCATGTGTTGTGTTTTACCCTGAGTGTTCTTATAACCGTTTACTATTTTATGATGTATTTTATTGCATTTTAAATAAATATTGTTTAATCAGTTCCTGTACTATGCCATAGGATTGATTTTCATGCATGATGTTCTCAGAGCTGCAATGTAGCTCTGAAGAATGTGAGTATTCCAGCAATCTTGTCCTTAGAGCTATAACTTACCATAATGCCCTATGAGCCTTGCTCTCTTTTTCTTTGAGGAAATCATGGAACAAAGAATATAGCTTATTAAAGATTTTTCCATATGGATCTGTGTCTTCATTTTATTTAAGTATTCAATTTTTTGGTGATATATGGTGGTTCACTTTTTATTTTAGTTCTATGTTGCCCATTGTTTGAATACTATATTGTTGCATTGCATTTTATTGTATCACTACCTTATACTATATTTTTTATTACATTGAAATTGAATGAAAAACTGGAACTGAAACATGTTAACATTACCTCTTCATTTAGCTATTTTCCCTGTAACCTAAAGCACTTGTTTATTCAATGGACTATTCTTCCCATCTTCATACGTGCCCTAGATTCATATACACACCTCACCTCTTCATTCCACTCATTTGCTTTCTTGAAACACTTACAGTAGATGTGGGCTCCACCTCAACCCAAAACACTTGTTCTTATATTTGCATTAGACTTAAAACTAATGTGAACCTTAATTAAATAGAAAGCAAAGTCCTTTTTAAAAGGCTATTGTCATAATACTATTGACTTCCCTAATCACTGAGGCCCACCACCCCAAAAGTACTGCCCTCCCTGCAACGAGTTAAATGGACATAAAACAGGTTGAGATCTGTGCATATCCTAAAAGGGCTAATTAATTAAAAACAGTTTGCATAAAAAAAATGTTTCAAAATTTTAAAATTATTTTCAAAAATAAGCAAAATTAATTACATACCTAAGCAAAGCTGCCTGTAGCAGCCAACTCCACCCCCTCCTATATCAGTGTTTAGACACAGGCATTGTATTTCAACTGAGTTCACAGCTTCTAGGCATGCTCCAACAGATAATCCCTATGCATTTTTGTATTCTACCAAAGCAACAATAGATATAGATGCAGCCATAAAAGGAATTGTGTGGGGGAAATTAGAGCTATACAATTCTGAAACTAAAAAGAAAGGGTTAATGGCGAGGCACTGCAAAATACATTTGCAGGTAAAGTAATTAAAGTACATATTATATTATTTTATCTCTGTCCCAACTTATTTTATGTCCCTTTAAAGTAGAAAATGTATTATTTGCATAATGTGCATTATTTAGTCTGATAGTAATCTTCATATTTTAGAACTCTGTATCATCTGCAGCTTACTGATTTTAGCATGAGTTTTAAACATACACCACTTCCTATACAAAGGGCAAAAATATGAAAATTGCAGTCAGACTAAACAATACAAAAATCCATTTTCCCCCAACAGTTCACCCAGTCCGGTGTTGTGCATAATCAAACAGTAAGATCAGATGCATTGAGTGTTTGCTGTGTGTCTCTTTCTCTTTATAGTAATTTGACAGACTGCAACCTAGCTCATCCCCTGCACCTCTGTTCTCTTGTGTCATTAGGAGTTCAGGATAACTTTGGAAACATTGCTGCTGGCTGTAAGCACATTGGTAGTTTTGTATCACTTCAGTTCTGTATGTCTTTAAGCAATCAACTGAACCCTGCAATAGTGTAATATATAGGGAAGTAATAATATATACTAGCTGGACAGTTAAAAATAGTTGATTAGGAGATGGTTTATGTTTCATTATAACTTCACTGCAATAGTGCAAAAATGCTTATATTTTATGGTCTTTTGGAAGAATTAATGACTGCTAATATATGTGCACATGTATTATTTGTTTAAATTAGACACTTTAATGATTTTTTACTAGTGATGCAGACTCTTTTCTGTTTACAAATTCTTTAACATTTTAAAAGTCTGTTTTTGCATATTGCTGTACTTCATGTGACCTCTTCCTATGACGTCTCTTACTGTGATGTCACTGAATATGAAAAATTACTGCAAATGATGAAATAAAGTTGACAGGATTGCACTTTCTATGGTTGGGAGATGCCTGTATTTGCAATACTGTTCTCTCTAGGAAGCTTTACCTCTAATTAAAATGTGTTAGTAACCCTTTACCGTCTAGACAGCCATATAAAATGCTACCTCTTGTGCCCAACTTTTGGTGTGTATATATATATATATATATATATATATATATATATATATATAGTGCATTATTTGAATATAATAATTCTATTACTATCAAATGGGTGAGCTTTGATCGCAGAACTGAGAGGGTGGCGCAGTTGAACAGTAGGTCGTCAATACAGTCCAGTAACCTGTTTGCTTGCTCTGCTGCAGAGTGTCCCTGGAATTTTTTTTTTGAAAATGTTGGCAACTATGTATAGTGATGTCGCGAACATAAAAATTTGGGTTCACGAACGGCGAACGCGAACTTCCACAACTGTTCGCAAATGGGTGAACCGCCATTGACTTCAATAGGCAGGCGAATTTTAAAACCCACAGGGACTCTTTCTGGCCACAATAGTGATGGAAAAGTTGTTTCAAGGGGACTAACACCTGGACTGTGGCATGCCGGAGGGGGATCCATGGCAAAACTCCCATGGAAAATTACATAGTTGATGCAGAGTCTGGTTTTAATCCATAAAGGGCATAAATTACCTAACATTCCTAAATTGTTTGGAATAACGTGCTTTAAAACATCAGGTATGATGTTGTATCGATCAGGTAGTGTAAGGGTTACGCCCGCTTCACAGTGACAGACCAAACTCCCCGTTTAAAGGGACAGTCTACACCAGAATTTTTATTGTTTTAAAAGATAGATAATCCCTTTATTACCCATTTCCCAGTTTTGCATAACTAACACATTTATAATAATATACTTTTAACCTCTGTGATTATCTTGTATCTAAGCCTCTGCAAACTGCCTCTTTTTTCAGTTCTTTTGACAGACTTGCAGTCTAGCCAATCAGTGCCTGCTCCCAGATAACTTCTCGTGCACGAGCACAGTGTTATCTATATGAAATACGTGAACTAACACCCTCTAGTGGTGAAAAACTGTTAAAATGCAATCTGAAAGAGGTGGGCTTCAAGGTCTAAGAAATTAGCATATGAACCTCCTAGGTTAAGCTTTCAACTAAGAATACCAAGAGAACAAAGCAAAATTGGTGATAAAAGTCAATTGGAAAATTGTTTAAAATTACATGCTCTATCTGAATCATGAAAGTTTATTTTGGCCTAGACTGTCCCTTTAACGCACCGCAAACAACCGCAAACAGTCCATTTGCACAACCACAAACTCCCCATTTGCACAAGGTTGGATACCAAGCTAGCCATGTCCCGTTCCTTGTCTTCACTGATGTCACTGAAGGTCTCTTCCTCCACCCAGCCACGTACAACACCAAGGGTCCCCGAAAGGTGACAACAAGCCCCCTGGGACGCCTGCTGTGTTTGGTCTTCCACCTCCTCAAAGCCACCTTCCTCCTCTGACTCCTCTTCTTCAGACTCCTCTCTCTGCGTTGCCTCTCTCTGCGTTATTATAAGGTGTGTTAAGTAGTACTATTCCTATCAGTTTAATCCCTGTATATGGCATCGATTTTAGGAACCGGGAGATGGAAAAAGATGCTTGGTCGGTCCTTCTACTTCAAATTTGGGGCACTGCGCGTGCAATCTAATGTGCCACCAGATAGGAGTGGTGTGTTAAGTAGTACTATTCTTATCAGTTTAATCCCTGTTACGTCCCCTATAAGGGGACGTGTATATGGCATCGATTTTAGGAACAGGGAGATGGAAAAAGATGCTTGGTCGGTCCTCCTACTTCAAATTTGGGGCACTGCGCGTGCAATCTAATGTGCCACCAGATAGGAGTGGTGTGTTAAGTAGTTCTATTCTTATCAGTTTAATCCCTGTTACATCCATGTGTGTAATGCTGCCTGACTGAGACATATCCCTGTTATCTACATCCTCTGGCAATAATGGTTGCGCATCACTATCACTCATTTCTTCCAACTGATGTGTAAATAACTCCTCTGACAGATCAAGTGAAGCGGCTGTGGTGCTAGTGTTGGTGGTGGCGGCAGGCGGGCGAGTGGTAACTTGAGAGGTGCCCGAAGCTAAGCTGGAGGAGGATGGTGCGTCAAGGTTCCGAGCGGAAGCTGTAGAAGATTGGGTGTCCTGTGTTAGCCAGTCAACTATGTCCTCAGAACTGTTCGAGTTTGGGGTACGTGGCCTCTGAACACTGGGCATTATTCTAGGGCCAAAGGAAATCACAGCACCACGAACATGACGGCCCCTGCGGGCTGGCCTGCCTCTGCCTGTCATTTTTTTTCCCGATTAGGGGTACTATGTGTGCAAGCTACTGTGACAACAGATATGAGTGGCACTGTGCACTGGCAGAGGTTGGTAGAGTAGACGCTGTAGGCCTGACATACACGATTGCAGACAACTGACTGCTTTTATTTAACACAGTCCAAAAAGTGTTGTTTTTTTTAAATGTACACTACTGTTACAGCAGATATGAGTTGCACTGGGGTGACACTGTGCCCAGGCAGGCAGGCACTGAAACGCTCACGTGTGAAGGAAACTGACTGCTATTATTTAACACAGTCAAAAAAGTGTTGTTTTTTTTTAAATGTACACTACTGTTACACCAGATATGAGTTGCACTGGGTGGTGACACTGTGCCCTGGCAGGCAGGCACTGCCGCACTGAAACGCACACGTGTGAAGGAAACTGACTGCTATTATTTAACACAGTCAAAAAAGTGTTTGTTTTTTTAAATGTACACTACTGTTACACCAGATATGAGTGGTGGCACTGGGCAAGTGGGCACAGTATACGCTGTGAGCCTGACACACGCTGGCAGGCAGGCAACTGCAATTAGATTACACAGGGGGAAAAAAAAAAAGCAGACTGATGTTCTAGCCCTAAAAAGGGCTTTTTGGGGTGCTGTCCTTACAGCAGAGATCAGATGAGTCCTTCAGGACTGTAGTGGATACTGAATACACTAGCCTAGCTATCGATTTCCCTATTAAATCAGCAGCAGCTACACTGTCCCTCCTCCCACTAAGAATGCAGCTTCCGAATGAATCTAAAATGGATGCTGTCCAGGAGGTAGGAGGGTCTGGGAGGGAGGGTCTGCTGCTGATTGGCTGGAATGTGTCTGCTGACTGTGAGGTACAGGGTCAAAGTTTTACTCAATGATGACGAATAGGGGGCGGATCGAACATCGCATATGTTCGCCCGCCACGGCGAACGCAAACATGCTATGTTCGCCGGGAACTATTCGCCGGCGAACTATCCGCGACATCACTATGTAAGAGTCATCATCTCCAACCAAATTCCCATATCCCTGTTATCCCCATGGAATTTGGGGGGAAGCAATCACTTGCCAAAATTGCTCTTCATATCTACACCAGGCCATTCCATCATATGTGTCATCTGTGCTAATGTTCTAGGGATGCTTCTATGATAAGCGCTACTGGTTATTTTAAACGATTTTAAAATTAAGGCAATACATTTACTGTGCATTAGAAGTTCAGATGTAGCAGTCAGGTGTGATTCATGTGCTAGCTGATAAAATCTCTTTTAATCTAAGGAACAGTCCTAAGGCTTAAGCTGTACCCTAATTTATATTATATATAATATTAAAGTGATAGTAAATTGTGTTTTTTTTCTATTTATGGTTTTTTAGAATTAGCTATGTAACATATACATTTTTTTCTTTTCTTTAAAAGTTGTTTCTAATTTCTTCTATTTTTCTACATTTTTTTAACAAACTGTTTATCTGCTCCCCCCTTTTTTTTCCTTATTGTGATGTTTCACGCTATCACCCAATAAGAAGCGAAGCCGCATGGCTCACTACATTCTGTGTATCTTCTATGAAATCTGTTATGCAATCACATTTACTACGGAGTGTAGAGCAGATGGGACCGCTACAGAAAAGAAAATACAAGGGGGAGGAATGATAAGCATGCAAACTCTCTCTTTTTCAAATGTCACATTAATAAAAATAATAATGCAGCAGTTTAGTTGTATGTAATAATATTTACATCCTTTGCAGATCAAAGTTGCATCCATTTTGGTTGAGGGAAGCTATAGGAAAACTCTACTGAGCATGTCCTGATTTGCATTAAAGGGACAGTCTACATGAAAATCTTTATTGTTTAAAAGAATAGATAATCTCTTTATTACCCATTCCCTAGTTTTGCATAACCAACATTGTTATATTAATATGCTATTTACCTATGTGATGATTACCTTGTATCTAAGCCTCTGCAGACTGCCCCCTTATCTCAGTTCTTTTGATAGACTTGCATTTTAGCCTGTCAGTTCTGACTCATAAATAACTCCACGGGAGTTAGAACAATGTTATCTATTTGACACACCTGAAATTTCACTGTCTAACTGTGAAAAAAACTAAAACTGCACTGAGATAAGAGGCAGTTTCAACGGCTTAGAAATCAAGAGAAGAAAGCAAATGTGATGATAAAAGTAAATTGAAAAGTTGTTTAAAATTGCATGCTCTATCTGAATCATGAAAGTTTAATTTATTTATTTTTAAATTGACAGTTTTGTGGACTCCCTGAACTGAGTGGTAAATTAGTCAAATCTGCGCTTTATGTTAAATAAAATGTCGTCCCACGAGCAGATCATGCATTTAATGCAGGGATACAACATGTTTGCAATTCAACGTGATGTTCAAAACTGTCATCTAGTAACATTACAGCCATTTATTGTTTTTCACAATATCACACACACTGTAATAATGCTGGTTTTCTATGGTACAAACAGATACAAACAAAAAACAGAATACACAGAGATGGAATCACTGTGAACTGAGTCTTGTGTATATATATCGTTGTTAATTTAAAAAACTAGGAGACGTAAATTTGAAATTGCCAATCTAATACATTATGGGTCAGATAATCCTCAGGGTCATGTTATTAAAAGGATATAGATACAGATAGTGCATACTATTTTAAAAAAAAGTTCCCAATTTACTTCTATTCTCATATTTGCTTCGTTCCCATGATATTCTGTGTTGAAGAGATACCTAGGTAGGCATCTGGAACACTATATGGCAGGAAATAGTGCTGCCATCTAGTGCTCTTTCTTTCTTGCAAAACTGCTGCCCTATAGTGCTCTAAAAATAGGCTAGCTACTAAGCATACATCCTGACTTTTTAACAAAATATACCAAAAGAACAAAGAAAAATTGATAATAGAAGTAAAGTCGAAAGTTATTTAAAATCCCGTGATCATGAAAGAAAAAAAAAACTGTGTTTCATGTCCCTTTAAAGCCTTATTCTAAATGTCATACTAACTGATGGCAAACATACAACAAAAACTTTCAAGAGGTGTAAAAAAAAATTCTTTTAATATCTTACTTTTTTATTTTTTATGTCTAGGTCTTTTTTCACCAAAGCAGATGCCAAGCTGTGCATGGAGATAAGTAAAGGCATTTCGGCCAAATACCATGCACATGAAATCAGAACGTGGGCAGATGTGGGAGTGTTTCAAGGACACTGCTGAAAAACAAGTTTATACTGCTTTTAAAAGATGTTTAGATGTTTAATATTGAAAACTACATGCAACATTAATTTATTTCATTATGGGTCACTTTAAATAAAAGCAAAAAACATGAAGATTAGTGTTTGCTGTAGTCAAAGGATTTTATAAAATAATTAAAAAAAACTTTGTTGTTAAAGTGAAAATCTGTAAATGTTAGTTTACTTCTATTTCAGCATTAATTGGCTTAGAAACAGAAATAATACAATTTCAGACAGCTACTGCTAGTAAAAGGAAAATGAAAGGCCATTAAAATAGCTGTGAATCATTCCTATGAATACATGTTTAGATTTATTAAGCCAATGTAAGCACAGATACGTGGCAAATTACCTTATCCTAATGTTGCAATCTATTATTTTAATGAAGTAGATAAGAATTTTGGTGCTCGCGTCAGGAAATATCTATAAATGCAGAAGGAAAAAAAGTACATGCATTTTGGTAAATGTTTTTTCAGGTATTTCCTGAAGATTTTTTTTTCTTTTACTGAAATGGTCTTATACATGCTCATGGGAGTTTGTGAGTGGAAAGTCTCTGATAATGTACCTTAGTTCTGAGTACTGCAAAAATTGTCAGATATTTCTTAAAGGAACAGTCTACATCATAATTTTTATTGTTTAAAAAGATAGACAATTCCTTTATTACCTATTCCCCAGTTTTGGCCTTCAAAATCTAAGAATTTAGCATATGAGCCTACATAGGTTTACCTTTCAACTAAGAATACCAATAGAACAAAGCAAAATTGGCGATAAAAGTAAATTGGAAAGTTGTTTAAAATGAAATGCCCTATCTGAATCATAAACGTTTATTTTGGACTAGACTGTCCCTTTAAGTCTAAATATTGTCTTAAAGGGATATTCTAATGCAAAAGTGACATGCTTTATTTTCTTCCTTTCAGAACCCACAGAAGACCCTCATTGTATATAAATCTTCACATGTAAAAGGAAAAAAGACAAGGCATGAAGAAACACAGTAACACATTCCTCTACTTTCTGGGCAGTGTTAGCTCATATAAACCATGGGCAGTGTTAGCTCATATAAACCATGGGCAGTGTTAGCTCATATAAACCATGGGCAGTGTTAGCTCATATAAACCATGGAATGCTCACTTTTAACTATTGTCTTAATGAAAAACAAAATATTAATTAAGCATCAACAAAATATCAAAATTATGTGTGAGTTGTGGGCAGGGATGGATTGAGAACCCATGAGGCCCGATCACTTGACAGCTCTTGCTCTTATGTAATTGGTTGCACGAGAACAGAAAGAGGCATTGCATGATCATATGCTCATGCAATAATAAAAGTGCACTGTGATCGTGGGCAGGCAGGTTCCCTGGTTGAGGAACATTGTCTGTCTGCACAATAATAAATCGAGCCCTATGACTAAAATATTTTCAATGACTTTTAGTTGGTGACAGAAATTAGATAAAACTAAAGACTAAAAGTCCATTGTTAATGAAGAATTATAACAAATAAGTGCTTACATTTTCCTTAATAGATTAACAAAAAACAGAAATGCCATCAGCTGGACCATGATTGGACAATTAGGAATGAGGAGTGAGAACAGAATATTGTATTAACACTAAAGAGTATATATATATATATATATATATATATATATATATATATATATATACACATTCATCAGCGACTTAATTAGGTACACCTTTCTAGTACTGGGTTGGACCCCCTTTTGCCTTCAGAACTGCCTAAATTCTTTATGGCATAGATTCAAAAAGGTGTTGGAAACATTCCTCAGATAATTTGGTACATATTGACATGATAGCATCACGCAGTTGCTGCAGATTTGTCGGCTGCACATCCATGATGCGAATCTCCCATTCGACACCGTCCCAAAGGTGCTCTATTGGATTGAGATCTGGTGACTGTGGAGGCCATTGGAGTACAGTGAACTCATTGTCATGTTCAAGAAACCAGTTTGAGATGATTTGGGCTTTTTGACATGGTGCATTATCCTGCTGGAAGTAGCCATCAAAAGATGGGTACACTGTAGTCATAAATGGATGGACATGGTCAGCAACAATACTCAGGTAGGCAATGGCATTTAAATGATGCTCAATTAGTACTAAGGGGCACAAAGTGTGCCAAGAAAATATCCCCCACACCATTACACCACCACCAGCAGCCTGAACCGTTGATATAAGGCAGGATGGATCCATGCTTTCATGTTCTTTATGCCACATTTCTGACCCTACCATCTGAATGTCGCAGCTGAAATCGAGATTCATCCGACCAGGCAACTTTTTTCCAGTCTTCTATTGTACAATTTTGGTGACCTTTGCGAGTTGTAGCCTCAGTTTCCTGTTCTTAGGTGACAGGAGTGGCACCCGATGTGGTCTTCTGCTGCTGTAGCCCATCTGCTTGAAAGTTCGACGTGTTGTGCATTCAGAGACTGTATTCTGCATACCTTGGCTGCAACGAGTGGTTATTTGAGTTACTGTGCCTTTCTATCATCTCGAAAAACTCTGCCCATTGTCCTCTGACCTCTGATATCAACAAGGCGTTGTTGTCCACACAACTGCCGCTTACTGGATATTTTCTCTTTTTCAGACCATTCTCTGTAAACCCTAGAGATGGTTGTGCATGAAAATCCCAGTAGATCAGCAGTTTTTGAAATACTCAGACCAGCTTATCTGGCACCAACAACCATGCCACGTTCAAAGTCACTTAAATCCCTTTTCTTCCCCAGTCTGATGCTCGGTTTGAACTTCAGCAAAGCGTCTTCACCACGTCTAGATGCCTAAATGCATTGAGTTGCTGCCATGTGATTAGCAATTTGTGTTACCAAGCAATTGAAGAGGTGTACCTAATAAAGTGGCTGGTGAGTATATATATATATATATATATATATATATATATATATATATATATATATATATATATATATACACACACACAGTATATTAACCTTAGTAAGTGCCCTGAATATTGATGAAAATTTTAATTATTATTTCAATTAAGGCTGTTTTTGTCGAGTAAACTATACAATGCTAAAAAGACTAAAGTGTGACTAAAAATCAAACCCATTTTAGTTAGAAGAACTAAAACACATTTTAGGGAAAAATGAACACTGTCACTAATATGATAACATTTGTCTTACGACTGACAAGAAGAAAATCAGCCTTTTTTGTTAAAGGGGTATGAAACCCAATATTTTTTCTTTCATGATTCAGATAGAGCATGCAATTTTAAGCAACTTCCTAATTTACTCCTATTGTCAAATTTTCTTCGTTCTCTTGGTATCTTTATTTGAAAAGGCAGGAATGTAAGCTTAGGAGACGGCCCATTTTTTTGATTAGCACCTGGGTAGTGCTTGCTGATTAGGGGCTACATTTAGAACATTGTAGCAACTTGTACAGGTCTTGTACATTACTGCTTTTCAAATAAAGATACAAAGAGAACAAAGAAAATGTAATTATATGAATAAATTAGAAAGTTGCTTAAAATTGCATGCTCTATCTGAATCATGAAAGAAAAAAAAATGGTTTTCATATCCCTTTAAGTATTTACTGAATCTTTACTAAAATGACAGTATTTTCTGGATGAAGAGGCCAGACAAATACATTCTCCTATCAGGAATTTAGCAGATACCTTACTTACTAGTAAATGAAGACCTGTACAAGTTGCTACAATGTTCTAGCTTTATGTTTACAGTCTGTCTTCAAATATAGCAGCCAATTGTGCTTTTGGGTTAAACAATTCTAAGTATTTATATTTCAAGTACTTCACTGCTTACAAAAAAATCTTTGTACAAAATAATTGTTTTAAAAGTTTTTAAATATGTATTTTTAAATAGGAAAATGTGTATTGTTTTGTAGTCCAATAACACATCTCTTAAAAAGCATCTTGATTTTTTCTCCTATCCCTTTGTTGTGCACATAACAGCCAATCTCAGTGCAGCATATAAAAGGGCAAAGGTCCTTTATTCCATGGAATGCTCTCCGCCTTATGGACAGTAGAAAAGCTATTATTATCAGACATATAAAATAGGAAAAGCATAATAAAATGAAAGTGCTCTGCAAAGTTGTTGTTTTTTTGTTCACTGTGCATAATTATGAGGAATTAAAGGGACAGTAAACACCTATAGAATAACATAGCAGCCAAGTTCAAACATTTTTAAAACAAACCAATCTCCTTTTTACTGCAATTATTTTTTAATAATCAAATTCCACCCACCATTTGTCTATTTAGATGAACCAATCCAGGCTTTAGTCTGTAGACAACAAGGCTAAACTGGGTCATAATATTAGCATAAAATGTATTGTTTTGCAGTCAAGTTTTGAAAATGAAAAAATATTGAACTTTATTGCATGGGGGCAAAATAAATAATGAAACTATATTGTAAAGTTGTTTCATTACTCGTAACTAAACATTTTATAAAAAAAATTCAAGGTGTTTGCTCTGCCTTTAAATTTTGAGTTTTATGTCCCTTTAAGTAATACTACATAACTGTGCTACCATAACAATCTTTGCAGACAATTTAAGAATAATTTGCTCTTATAATGGGAAGTTGTTCTATTATTGTACCTTTGCGTTAAATGAGCTGCTTAACATTCTTTCCATTCATCTAGGATAGTCTTTCATTTTCATTTACCTATCAAAGTACAGGAGGTTGTTTGTTTCAGTGTGTTACACCTTTGTTAACTAAAAACTATTATACATGGCTACAACTATGTGGTTACTGAAGAACGAAGCAGGACGCAAACAGCAAACGCAATAAATTTAACCAAAACATATTTTTTTGAATGCAGAAGAAAAAAAAAAAAGGAGAAACAAGGATTTTTTTAGATAAACTTAGATAAAGAGTAATTTAAAATCATCAGTCCTGTTTTTCAGAATTTATGAATCTTTTCTTACAACACATTTCTTAGTGTTGCAGGAACTTCTGGCTCAAAATGGTTGTTTCCATTGATGTTTGAGTTATGGGGAGTGGAATGTTTGTGTTATAAGAATTGTTCTGTGAAGATTTTCACTTCAAAGAACCAATCCAAGTTATTCGACAACTTTGTAGTGTGAAACTGAACAGGAAAGGTTCATAGATTCAAGAGTTCAATGTGTAAAAGAATTAAAAAATGCTCACATTCCGGAAATTCTATTTCAAAGGTAGACTCATATTGTGCGCAGCCATAGTTTAAAGGACCACTGTAAGTAAATATTTTCTATGCCTGTTACTAACTAACTACCCCAAATACGCTTTTTATCAATAGCATTTCATTAACATATCTCTAACGTATATCAGAAATCTTGTCTGCAAATTTAATTGTTTTCCAAACCCACTCCATGGGTATCCTTTGCTCTGTACCAAGCTGTTTACAATACCTAGGTTTCAAAATGGCGCTTTAAACACAAAGTTATTGGTTTAAGTATTTTGAACACTCAGTGCTGAAAATAGTGGGCAGGATAACGTGACATCATCGGCGAATAAAAGATATAACTTTTAGAACGTTATGAAACTTTGTTTTGGAGAAAATATAGGTCAGTAGGTTTTAATTAATGTTTATTAACTTTAATATATTAGTTGTTTAGCTTAAAAATTATAACAGAAAGTAATCCTTTAAGTTAAAATGAGAATTTTTTGTTAAGCATTGATGCAAATGCTTTTAGCTTTTTATGGGAAATACAAATGTGCCTGAAATGTAGATGGAACTGGGAGATACCACAAGGTCTTAATATTTGAATTTAAAGGGTTCTATAATTTCTGAGTTATTATGATGTGAACATGACATTTAACAATAAGGCGGTCATGATATTTAGATAAGGCTACTGTGAAGACCATTGTACCTAATTCATGATTTCCAGCCCTATTCTTACCAATTGATAGTTCAGATGAATAAATCTTCAAATTTAAAGCTGTTTCTTACACTCGCTCTTGCATGGAAGAAAAACTGCAGAAATGTATTTGTTTGTGTATGTGCAGATAAAAAAAGTATCAGATTTGTTAGTTTTATCATTGTTGAGTTTATACTGATTTTGTATTTCTAACTTGACTTTAGTATATTTGCGATATATAGTTTTTGGTGCTGGCTTAGACAGGCTAACAGACTTAGCAAGCAGAATTACAAGTCTAGATGGTTGAGGTATAAAGCCCTTAAAAAGCTGATTTATTTACACTAAAGAGATCCAAATAAGTTTTTAAGAATGATACAATTCTATTAGTTTAAAAATAGGGATGTTTGAAAATTAGAATTGCTAATTGGTGAATTAAACTGTTTTTGTGTTTTCTTAATGACAACAAATATTTATTGAAGATGATTTGCTTAGTTTGTTAATATAGATTATCTGTATCTATGATATCTGCTTCTCCCTGTGAGAGGGGAAGACTGGCAACATTTGGCCCAGGGGGAGCCAGTGCAACCCAGTGAGTCAGGTTTAGAAATCCAACAATGCTATATTTCATATTATATGGAAAAGACTGATGAAATAAAACAAATAACAAATAATAAAGTAAGCCTGTTTATGAACACTGACCTTTCTCACAGACAGCACAAGGCAGAGAGAGGCAGTGAAAGGCTGGGCCTGCATCATACACACATAACAATACTGTCTGGCTTTGGCCTGCAACTGGTCCAAGCCCACCAGGCAAATGTCCTGTATTCTCAAAGCTTAGCCTTAACAAAGCAGCTGAGACAAATGTCTTAACTCACAATAAGATTCACAACTAATTTTGTGCATGGTTTAAAGACACACCGTTTGCTTGTAAACACAAATAGTAATTGTATATGGTGGGGTTTTTTTTTGTATACTTTTCTATGTGATTTCATTAAGACATCTACCAAAAGTCTCCCCATGCACCCAGATAGCTTAAAGGGACAGTATACACCAATTGTTATGTAACTGCATGTGATAGACACTGTTCTACAAATAACCAATAATAATAATAATAAATACTATAAAGAAGAATATGCACAGATACTGATCTAAAATCCAGTAGAAAAACTTACTTAGAAGCTCCCAGTTTAGCACTGTTGATGAGGTTAGGCTGGCACGCCCATTGAAAGGGGCTGGGGAAACAGGAACAGCAGACACTCCCCCCTTCCCTGCATATGAAAAGACAGATTATACAAACAGATGATGCAGCAAATCTGTAGACATCCGTATGCATCTAATACTTTGGGGCTTGGTTAGGAGTTTGAAAATCAGCACAATGTTATTAAAAATAAGCAAAAGTATATTTTTTTTACAAAAACACTCCTAGATGTGCTATATATAGATCATCTACAAAACAATTATGCAAAAAAAATCTAGTGTACAATATCCCTTTAAGAGATAGAGTACATTGTCCTTATGTTAACTCATACAGAGATGACCAAATCTTGTATTTAGTATAGAGTTTGTTTAAATGTGCACATAAAATGTATATGAACAATCTGATAATAGAAGTTAATTGGATGCTCAATCTGAATTATGAAAGTAAAATTTTTACTTCAGAGTCCCTTTAAGGGATATTTTATTTGTGTGTTTAATGTTTCTTAAAAAATATACGGACATTAAATGGCAAAAATATATATTAACTACAAATTTTAGTTAGTCTAAGAAAAGTAAGTTTTAGTTGTTTCTTAATGTAAATTAGAAAAGGTATATTCCCCTTAAAATATAATAATAACAACAACCTTCTGAGGTGCCCTTTTCTAGTTGCATTCGCATGCAGGGTGTTTGGAGGGATTGCTGCATGTTCAGATTTTGCATTATTGTTGATTTTTTCAGCCATGTAATTATTTTTTTAGTCATATCAATTTCATTGTTCTTATGTGAATCAGCAATATTGATAATTACTATTTAAATTCATAACACATGGAAAACTAAAACATGAAATATCACTTACATTTTATTAAATTTGGTAATTGATGCAAAAATAGTTTTCAAATAAAATGATGCCAGACATATATACCTGTATATGATAACATAATGACAACATGCATCTTTTGTTATTTGTTATCACATGGTGAAATTGGAAAACTAAACAAATCGTCTCATATACCTTGTCATGCACGGGTTTAATGCATTTTTGTGCAACACACTCTCTTAAAGGCCAATCTTATATTATCATATAATCCACTTTAAAAGCTGAACAGGGTCACTGGAACTCAGAATGATGTAATGTGATTTTCCAATAATAGAAGGTGCTGGGCATTGTAAGTCATTTAATAACCTCTCTCTCTGGAACTACAAATATAGAGTATCCACACTAAAGGCCACTCTGCATACAAAACTGCCTTTACATTTTAACCATATTAAACAGTGTGTAAATACTGGCCCCAAGTTAGGTTCTACTAAACACAATAAAAAATATTTACGTGTTTGAGCACCATAAGTTGCAGCTCCTTGTAAAGCAATGAAATATTTGCTTAAATTCGTTACCTTACTCTGAACAACAAACATTCTGAAGTTGCCATAGGCAGAACTATAGGGGATGTAGGTTGTGAAGTTTTTACACTGTCGCAAGGGTCTTCCAGGGCTTTAAAAGTCACTGATGATGGCAAGACCCGCCTTGTTAAAACAGACAGCTGACGTACAGGATATATCTGATGTAGTTAAGGGGTTAATAGCTTAATGTTATCTATTATTTATATAATAATACAATATATGTTGAATAGTGAATCAGTGCTCAATGACATACTTCACACACCTGACCATTAAAGGGACAGTCTAGTCAAAATTAAACGTTCATGATTCAGATAGGTCATGCAATTTTAAACATCATTAAATTTGCTTTGTTCTGTTGGTATTCTTAAGTCAAAGCTAAACCTTATGCTAATTTCTAAGTCCTTGAAGGCTGCCTCTTATATCAATGCATTTGACAGTTTTTCACAGCCAGCGGGTGTTAGTTCATGTTTGCCATATAGATAACATTGTGCTCACGCCCGTGGAGTTACTTACGAGAGGGCACTGATTGGCTAAAAATCAAGTCTGTCAAAAGAACTAAAATAACCCCCTGCAGAGGCTTAGATACAAGGTAATCACACAGGTAAAAAGTATATTAATATAACATTGTTGGATATGCAAAACTGGGGAATGGGTAATAAAAGGATTATCTATCTTTTTAAGCATTAAAAATTCTGGAGTAGACTGTCCCTTTTATTATTAAATTCTGACTTTGTAGTCCAGCATGTAGCCATATACGATGCATCTATGTTAGTACATCAATGTATATGCTTGTTCGGGAAATTGTGTTATGCTGGTTTATTCAAAGTTTTTAACCTCTTGACTGCTAAAGTGTAATGTGCTGTTCAACAAACATTGTTTATACCTAAGTAGTTATTTGATAAAAAAACATTATTTAGATGCTAATGTGAAAAAAATGTCAGTTCATCTTGGAACTATATATTTTGAGAATATTGTTTGCAAGTGAAATCTTACCATTGCATTATATCTAATTACATATACTTGTTGTTGTAAATTAGCATATTTATTTATCACACATGTCATCTTGTAATATAGAGTCTAACTAAATTCCCAATATAGATTAATGCCCCAATTGATTTCATTTTAATTGTATGTTGCCATTTTAAACATTTATGTTATTCTGCTTTGCATACTCAAACTAAATAAAAAACTAAATTTGAAGCAAGACATTATATATGTCAAGCATCTGTATCATTTCATTTATAAAGTGCATTAGTATACTGTACCTTAAAACAGTGTTTTCAACTCCAGTTCTCAGGGCCCATTAACTAGTGCACAGGGTAAATAATCAGCTGATTAGTAATCATGGTTACTCTAGTTCAATAAATCTGGCCAGTTGGTGTGCCCTGAAGACTAGCATTGAAAAACACTACCTTAGAGCACACAAATTAATTGTCATCTAATCTGACTCCCCCCCCCCCAGGGCACCTGTTGTCTATCTCATTAGCTTGGGAAAGGTCTGAAGGCTGTTTACAGCATCTTCAAGAAAATGAAGCCCTATACACAAACAATGCTGTAACATATGTAGTTTACTGTTTTTGCAATATAAATAATTAATGATAGGAAGAGCTTCTTCACATATTTTTAGCTCCAAATGTGAATTTTAACATAATTTCCAATATTTAATTTAAAGGTCCATTAACTAAAAATAAACTCAAATTTTAGCAGGTACATGATAACTAGCTATATATAAATGTTAAAATGTTACATTGAAACTGGTTGTTTGGATTTTGGAACTAAAAGAACCTAGTTATGCTCACAAGCGTGCACGTTTCTTGAGCAGTACACGTAGGGTTGCCACCTCAGCCATGTTTTCCTGGACACTTATAAGTTACACATGCTGCAGGGTGTGCAGGGAAGAATATGAATAGTGCTGTCCAGAAACACAATACATGTTCCTCCCTGTACACCCTGCAGCATGTGTAACTCATAAGTGTCCAGGAAAACATGACTGAGGTGGCAACCCTTAGTACAGGGCAGCAGTGTGTGCAATAATGCTTGGAACACTGTTATACACATAGTGCTCATGAAACGTGCATGTGCCTGAGCCTGCCTCATTATGCTCTTGTTCAAAAAGAGCAAAGTTTTAACAAAGGAAACAAAGAGAAAGAGTTAATCTAGAATTTTATGTGCACTCTAGCTAAATAATGAACATTTCAGTTTGACTTCTATGTGCTTTTAAAGGGACGGTATACACCAAGATGTCATATAACTGCATGTAATAGACACTACTGTAAAAAAGACTATGCAGAGACACTGATATAAAAATCCAGTATAAAACCTTTTTAAAAATTACTTAGAAGCTCCCAGGTTAGTACTGTTGATGAGGTTGACTAGGACACCTATTGAAAGGGGCTGGGAAAACAAAAAGATCAGACCCCCATTCCCTGCATATAAAAAGACAGAAAGCATAAACAGGAGCCAGCAGAAGTCTATAATCTGAAAATCATCACAATTTTAATAAAAAATAAGCAAAACTATATATTGTTACAAAACACTACCAGATGGGCTATATAAAATGTAAATAGATCATCTACAACAGTGATTTTTAACCTTTTTTTGCCGTGGCACACTTTTTTACATTAAAAAATCCTGTGGCACACCACCATCCCAAAATGTAAAAAAAATCACACATTGTAGCCTAATACAGCATATATATATATATATATATATATATACACATACACACAAACACACACATACTGTATGTATTGTGCTGTTATGCCATGCCTCCTACAAACTACCCCTGCACTGGGAGTAAAAAACAAGCAAAGTTTAAAAAATATGTCAGTCTGCCGTGGCACACCTGAGGATCTCTCACGGCACACTAGTGTGCCACGGCACACTGGTTGAAAAACACTGATCTACAAAACATTTATTTATGTAAAGAAAAATCTAGTGTACAATGTCCCTTTAAATGTAATAGTTTTTAGCAACCAATACGTTCTAGATTTTATATTTAGAACAAAATTCTATTAACATAATTCTGCTGTCACTTTTCCTGTATATATATATATATATATATATATATATATATATATATATATATATATATATATATATATACTTTAAAGGGATAGGAAGGTAACAATTAAACTTACAAGAAACAAGTAGAGCATGCAATTTTAAGACAAGTGTGCTTTGGTCTCTTGGTATCCATTGTTGAAAATAAATATATGCACATATCCTACACTAGTGGGAACTAGCTAGTGATTGGTGCCTACATACATTTGTTTCTTGTGATTGGCTAACTAGATGTGTTCAGCTAGCTGCCAGTGGTGCAATGCTGTTTCTTCAGCAAAGGATAACAAGAGAATGAAGTATATTTGATAATAAAAGTAAATGTGAAAGCTGTTTAAAATTGTATGTTCTATCCGAATCATGAATTAAATTGTTGGGACTTCCTATCCCTTTAAGTGATATTCTGTCTTTGATAGACATAGTTGGCTACACATCATTTTTACACTTTTTTATTTGTACTATTTAAAATTAAACTACAGTAAATGTTACTTACTTAAATGGATTTTAAAATGTATAAATTAAATAAATAACCCTTACTGTACACTTGTTTAACTGATGTTTTGACATATTTGTTACATATGTAGTCATCATAATATAATAATCATATTATGTTTTATGGGAAATACTTTATTCTCTAATCTTTTCCTAATCTTGTCTTTTCAGGCTATTTGCTTTTCATCTTTATTTATTTTTATTCTTTAATATACACAAAAAGGTGACTTTTCCTTCCTTTAATTGGTGTTTCTTATCAGTAAAGACAATTGATATAGAGCTCATAAATACGCCACTCAAATGTGGTTCATATTAGGAATTACTTAAAATCATTTGCTCAACTCATGCCCTTTTACTCCTCCTTTACTTAGCACAGTTCACTTGTATCCTTAATATATTTATATGTTCACCATAAAAATTGAAAATAAATCACTATTGTCAAAAACATAAAATTCTTTGTCCTGTAGACAAAATGAAACAAGGTCACTAAGGCAAGCGCCTTCCGTACCTAATTAAAAGCTTCCTGTAAGTCTGTGCCAATTGTGCATCTTGTAAGAATGTTTAAGGCCAGAGTATGAACTCGAAAGCACCCTTTTGCCTCAAAACCTGCTTCCTGTTTAACAAGATTTAACAAGTCAAACCAAACATTTGCAATCAGCAATAAAATAAAAAATCTTTATTAGCTAAGACGATCTCTGTCCTTTCGCGGTTTGCTAGCCCCAGTAATACAATGAGTCAGAAGTAAGGTTTTATACGCAGGCCTGTATTTAAATGCTCTTTGCACAGGTGGAGTCCTTGTAATTGTGTAGTGTTTGGTCAGAATCAAATACCAATCTTTTTATCACTAAAGTATGAATATTTGTCTAGGAAAGGCACTTCAAGGGAAATTTAAAATTATATATTAAAATTGTATAGCAACTGTGGTGATTTTGGATTATTAGAAGAAAAATGTTGGAATTGATCAAACTCTCTTATTAGTAAACAATATAGCTGGAAATTCTGGTTTAAAACATAAAAATAATAATAAAAAAACCAATGCTGATTCTTCAAGAGAATTTTCACACGTTTTTCACACGTTTTTCACACACCTTCACAGAAGCAAAAGGAAGACATAAGAGGGCAAATTTAAGGGGCAATATTGCAAGAATAAAATCCTCTATCTGTTTAACTCTGCAAAATTGTTAAACAAATAGTTTAGAGTCAACTCTTGAGCAGCAATGCACTACTGGGAATACCTGAATATGCATCTGGTGAACCAATGGAATCAGGAATATGTGTATAGCCACCAATTACTGGCTAGCTCTCAGTAGTCCATTGCTGAGCCCGATACTAAGAGAACAAAGAAAATGTGATACTAGAAGTAATGTGAAAAGTATTTTACAATTGCATGCTGCCATGAAAGTTTCATTTAGGCTATTGTGTCCCTTTAACCAATAATATGTATTGTTAACAACTGTACAGTTAACAATGTCATATACATTTATCTAGTTTTATAATATAATTTTTAACATCCAAACATGAAACTGAAATAATAAATTAACATTCTAACCTCCTATTTATTTTGTGAACGAGTTTCATAATTTAAACAATACTTGTAACTTTTTTTATTTAACCAAACAATGATTGTTTTTGTTAAAGCATTAATATTTAAAATAGCCAAAGTAGGTTTTAAAGAATTCCAAGCTTTTATTATGCCACAAATACATTTGATGAGCTTTTGATAAGCGAGCTATTGCTGAGTTTTCTAATGGATTAGATTGTGTTTGAACTTGACCCATGAAAATCCATATGCAGTATTTTGCATGGGGATTCTGATAGACTGGAATCCGTGCCAGTATTTGAATGTCCTGAATGTATCTATATTTTTACTGGCTGTTTTATCAAGCTACTAACCTTTAAGTAAAACAATAATGCCTCTTGTATGCACCATATTGTTAATCCTTACAGAATGAAAGAGTGTAATTTTCTCCCCATATTACTATCATGTAAATGTGCTCTTTATTGGTACCAGGTTGCCTCTATTACTAAAGTTGTACCTGTGATTAAATATGCTTATGTTGGCACTTTGACAATGATATCATGTTTCAATTTCTGTAATATGTACAGTAAGTACTCATTCTTTTTAAAGTTTACCACATGTTTTGTATCTAATCGCTTACTGATTTGACTGATTTTGCACCCGGTTTCCATTTAATGCGCAAACAGGTAAAACACTGTCCGGTGCTGGCATTAAAGCTTCGATCACTACAGCATGCTCAACAAAAAGGAAAAATAATTTTTTTCTTTTCAATTTAGATATTACAGTTTGCAAACAATGCAAGCTTTTCTTTTTAACCCTTTGAGTGCTAAGCACTTTCCCACCTGGGTGCTAAGATTTTTTAAGTTTTTTTTTAATTTTTGAACAACATTTTTTAAACTTTTTTTTTCAGATCCCCAAGACTTACACTGTTGGACAGGTTAGGCGATTACCTTTCCAATGGTGGGTCTTGGGGGTCTGTAACTGCTTAGATGTCTGAGATACAGGCTTCTAAGCAGCATGCCCCCTGCTCCTATACTTAACATTGTTAAGTATAAATAAAGTTGCTCAGTAACGTCATCACACATAACGTGAAGCCCCGGCGATGCCTGTCACTATGCAGGTCCGATCGCCGGGGTACGAGCAGGTAGGAGCCACAGATCTCCATTAAGTTGGGAGAGTACTAGTGACAGCTCTGAGCCGTCATTAGCACCAGAGTGGGAAACTCTGTGACGGCTCAGAGCCGTCATTAGCACTCAAGGGGTTATAATGTATTTATAAATTTAATATTTAGTGCTGCCCCAGGCATAGGCCAAGTTGGAGTTATGCGCTTGATTATATTTCAGTATGTTTTTACATATAAAAATATAATCAAGCGCATAACTCAAACTTTTTTTCCATTGATCAAAATATTTTAATGGAACTAAAAGTGACCATTCTCGTATTACAAAACCATAGTTAACACTTGTATTTGATGGATAATGTAATGAACGCTGGAAATATTAAAGTGAAAAGCTCAGGTAAAGTCATTCTGACTGCTCATAGAGGACTTCATAAACAACAAAATTGTCCTCTTAGGTTTTATTTTCACACTATTTTAATATTTTGTGGAAAATAACACTCTAATGCCATTTTTAGATGTACTATCTATTGTCTCATCTATTTTCTGGTTCTTAAATTTATATGTTAAAAGTTCCTTCCTATCCAATTGAGATACCTTATCAATTGTATTTGTTAAGTTTCGGAATTCATTTTTGGCCAAACACATATTCGGCCGAATATTGGACCATTTGTGCCCTCAGCAGAATACTGAGGGGACCAATGGAATGGGACTGAAATGGGATAAAATGTTTGTGCGTTTATTAGTGTAATTTGTTTTGTTTTCATTAGGAACTTTAGGTGGCAAAAAAGAGGCAGAGAACACTATACATATATATATTATTGTGTCATAAAATTATTAGTTGGTCAGAGTGTAACATGTTTCTTGCTGCCACCACCAATAGCACCAGCACCATTACTACAAGTTCAGAGCATGTGTCTGCTTTTACTGTAAGTGGAACAAACACTGTTGGCTCTGTTTCAAAGAGTCAAATATCATTTTTAAGGCCATTGTCAGCAGCAGTTGCAGCAGCAGCAGGGTTATCTTCTTCAGCATCAGCTGTATCATGTATTCCCATGTCCACAAGGAGTAGGAAATATGCAGTGCCCACTGCTACTGCGACTAGTAGCAGCAGCATCATTAGTATCATTAAGGGTTGTTTAAGCCCACCCCTGAAATAGAAGCGAAAATTGAGGGGAACTGAAGGTGAAGAGGCTAAATTGACATTGTTTGGCTCAAAGCCTAGTACTAGGATCAGAAGGTGGCCTGAGGTTACCAAGGAGCCTCCTTGTACATGTCAGTTCCACCATCAGTTCTACCACTGCCAAATCTGCAACTCTCCTGATTCCCTCTGTGTGTTATAGCAGTAGCTGGGTGGGTTTACCACAGTCTGAAAGGCGGTCTCTGAGTAAGCAGAGCAGCAGCACTAGGGCAGACACTGTAATAGGTGTAGAGGTGTAATAGGTGTAGAGGATCTCATTGTGATAAGAGGTTAGTGAGAAGAGGAAAGTAATGAACTGTTTTTTTTCGTGTAATGAGGATCTTACTGCAACTCCCAGCATGTCTGCCTTTACTATAGATCAGGAAGAACTTGATTACAAGCCTGAGGAGATGGTGTAGGAGGAAGAGATACTACCACAAAGTCCATGCATGATGGGTGGCAGCAGCACAACCTCCTCCCTGCTTTTAGGCCTACAGTCTCCTCCTGTATTCTCTCCCTCTCCATCGCCACCATCATCGCCTGTTGTGGATCAGCAATGTCCTACAACAGCCTCGCCCACTACCAATGTTGCCAGTTCCACTAGTAGTGCAATCTCTATCAGTAGTAGAGACTCTGTCCGCTCCACCCCTGCTGCCACCACTACCAGCAAAACCAACATCACTACCACTAGGAGAGGAAAAGTGTTCCAGGGAGAAGAAAAAGAATTAGCGTTGCCACATCTCAAAGTTCCGTAAGGAGACATCAACAGCTGTAGATGGGCTAGCAAAGGCAGCAACTTCTTCACATTGCCCAAAGGTGTGGAACACTTTGTTAGCATCAGAAATGGCCACCTTGCTAAGTGCAAATAGTATGGAAAAGAGATCTCACCAGCTCCAGAATTAACCAACATCTTTGCATGCACCATAAGGCTATGTTATTGAGGGAAGAAAGTGGGACAAGTGGCAGCAAGAGTGCAACAGTCTCAAAGCTGGAAATACCACCTACTAGGAGCAGCACTACCAGCAGGAGTTAGGACAGGAGACACAGTATTGATGGCAGTCAGCAGAGTCAGGTACCACAATGATGTGTTCAGCCCATCCTAGAGGATTTGGGGGGTTTCACTCTAGGGGGATGTCCAGACAACAGATGAGAGACATCCTTGAAACACCTGTCGGACTTTCTAAAGACAATCATCACGCTACAGCAAGCAAGACTTACCTGAAATAGGGAGCCCATTCAAAACTGTGTTTGTGAAACCGCATTGTAGAGATATGCTATAGTGGCAGTGGGAGGATTCCTATTCAGGTTATCCTAAGTGTATGAGTGTTTGTGCATAGTGATGTCGCGAACCTAAAATTTTCAGTTCGCGAACGGCGAACACGAACTTCCGCAAATGTTCGCGAACTGGCGAACCGGGTGAACCGCCATAGACTTCAATAGGCAGGCGAATTTTAAAACCCACAGGGACTCTTTCTGGCCACAATAGTGATGGAAAAGTTGTTTCAAGGGGACTAACACCTGGACTGTGGCATGCCGGAGGGGGATCCATGGCAAAACTCCCATGGAAAATTACATAGTTGATGCAGAGTCTGGTTTTAATCCATAACGGGCATAAATCACCTAACATTCCTAAATTGTTTGGAATAACGTGCTTTAAAACATCAGGTATGATGTTGTATCGATCAGGTAGTGCAAGGGTTATGCCCACTTCACAGTGACAGACCAAACTCCCTGTTTAACGCACCGCAAAAAACTGCAAACAGTCCATTTGCACAAAAGAAAACTCAACATTTGCACAAGGTTGGACATGAGCTCTGCAATGACGGCATTCTGGTGGTGGCAACAGCATGCGTTGATTGGCGTGCTGTCTGGCTGACCCCGGGTGCCGATGCATGCTGTCTGACTGTGCCACTAGCTCCTTGCGACAACCTCCCACTGCTTCCAACTCGTCTCCTCCTCCTCTCTGTCTCCCCATCTGAACTTTCACCCTGTTCTTCTTCTCTTCTAGCAGGCACCCACATGACATCCACGGACGCATCGTCATCATCAACCGCTTCACTTGTATCTGACAACTCAGCAAAGGAAGCAGCAGCGGGCACAACATCATCATCATCACACCGTACGTCCATGTGTGTAATGCTGCCTGATTGAGACATATCCCTGTTATCTACATCCTCTGGCAATAATGGTTGCGCATCACTCATTTCTTCCAACTGATGTGTAAATAACTCCTCTGACAGATCAAGTGAAGCGGCTGTGGTGCTAGTGTTGGTGGTGGCGGCAGGCGGGTGAGTGGTAACTTGAGAGGTGCCTGAAGCTAAGCTGGAGGAGGATGGTGCGTCAAGGTTCCGAGCGGAAGCTGTAGAAGATTGGGTGTCCTGTGTTAGCCAGTCAACTATGTCCTCAGAACTTTTCGAGTACAGGGTACGTGGCCTCTGAACACTGGGCATTATTCTAGGGCCAAAGGGAATCACAGCACCATGACCACGACGGCCCCTGCGGGGTGGCCTGCCTCTGCCTGTCATTTTTTTTCCATTAGTGGTACTATGCGTGCAAGCTACTGTGACAACAGATATGAGTGGCACTGTGCACTGGCAGAAGTTGGCAGAGTAGACGCTGTAGGCCTGACACACACGCTTGTAGACAACTAACTGCTATTCAATCTATTACAAAATAGTATTCAAAATAGTAGTCAAAATTGTATTTTTTTTTAAAATGTACACTACTGTTACACCAGATATGAGTTGCACTGGTGTGACACTGTGCCCTGGCAGGCCCTGAAACGCACACGTGTGAAGGAAACTGACTTCTATTATTTCACAGTCAAATTTCTATTTTTTTTTTAATGTACACTACTGTTACACCAGATATGAGTTGCACTGGTTTGACACTGTGCACTGGCAGGCCCTGAAACGCACACGCGTGAAGGAAACTGACTGCTATTATTTCACAGTCAAATTTCTATTTTTTTTTTTTAATGTACACTACTGTTACACCAGATATGAGTTGCACTGGTGTGACACTGTGCCCTGGCAGGCCCTGAAACGCACACGTGTGAAGGAAACTGACTGCTATTATTTCACAGTCAAAAAGGTGTTGTTTTTTTTAAATGTACACTACTGTTACACCAGATATGAGTTGCACTGGTGTGACACTGTGCCCTGGCAGGCCCTGAAACGCACACGTGTGAAGGAAACTGACTGCTATTATTTCACAGTCAAAAAAGTGTTTGTTTTTTTTTAAATGTACACTACTGTTACACCAGATATGAGTGGTGGCACTGGGCAAGTGGGCACAGTGTACGCTATGAGCCTGACACACACGCTGGCAGGCAGGCAACTGCAATTAGATTACACAGGGAAAAAAAAAAAAAAAAGCAGACTGATGTTCTAGCCCTAAAAAGGGCTTTTTGGGGTGCTGTCCTTACAGCAGAGATCAGATGAGTCCTTCAGGACTGTAGTGGACACTGAATACACTAGCCTAGCTATCGATTTCCCTATTAAATCAGCAGCAGCTACACTGTCCCTCCTCTCACTAAGAATGCAGCTTCCGAATGAATCTAAAATGGATGCTGTCCAGGAGGTGGGAGGGTTTGGGAGGGAGGGTCTGCTGCTGATTGGCTGGAATGAGTCTGCTGACTGTGAGGTAAGACATTTTGGAATACATTTTTATTCTGCATATAATTTACTTTACTGGCTGTAATCTTGAAAAAAATCCTAGAATGTCTGCGTATGAGCCTTTAATAATACAATAACTATTACACAGAGCAGATTTTGCTCCGATACATGTGAGTACAGATTTGGCACTCCTATGGTGTTCTTTCATATCATTTGTGACTGTATTACACTATTGTGTACATCTTTCTCTCTTTTGGGAAACTGCAATATATAGAAGACATCTGGATTTGGGATATTATTTAATTTATCCTTTATTATCACACTTTGTACACATTTGTTTGTTTATTGTGATTTATATTACACTTGTATTATTGTATATATATATATATATATATATATATATATATATATATATATATATATATATATATATACACATTAATCCCATAGCCACTTGGCAATTAATGCCAAGGCCACTACAGATTTTTTACACTGTGGTACAGACACCCAGGACAATTTTACTATGAAATAGGAAGCCAAAAATTCTTTGACCAGAAGAGGGAAGGCGATATTTGTAATTGGTCTTGCAAAGTGGTGGTAGCTTGGGTCAAAAGCAAACATAGTCCAGCCTGAGAAGATTTTGCTCAAATTCTTAGAAAGGCACATGGAGACTTTCACAGGTGCACCTGCTCTCATGGTGTTGGGCCTTTAGAATAATTTTTATTTAAAGGGATAGTAAAATCAAATGTTTTCTTTCATGATTCAGATAGAGCATGCAATTTTAAGCAACTTTCTAATTTACTCCTATTATCAATTTTTATTTGTTCTTTTGGTATCTTTATTTGAAAAAGTAAAAATATAAGCTAAGGAGTCACCTATTTTTGGTTCAGATCCCTGGCTAGCACTTGCTGATTGGTGGCTACATTTAGCCACCAATAAGAAAGCACAAACCAGGTCTGAACCAAAAATGGTCCGGCTCTTAAGCATACATTCCTGCTTTTTCAAATAAAGATACCAAGAGAAGGAAGACAAATTGATAATAGGAGTAAATTAGAAAGTTGCTTAAATCAGCATGCTCTATCTAAATTATGAAAGTTTAATTTTTTACTTTAGTGTCCCTTTAATAGAAAACATAAATAGAGTGATTACATTTGGAAGGATTTTTACCCTCAAACACAAAGAGGCCTATTTATTAAGCCGTCAACCTCAAATCCGCTGGAATTCCGCAGCATAATTGTGGAGAGCCTGATTCCCCTTAGTTATCAAACCCTACAGACCGACAAAAGTTGAAATTTGTGACGTAACTACTGTTACACCAGATATGAGTTGCACTGGTGTGACACTGTGCTCTGGCAGGCCCTAAAAAGCACACGCGTGAAGGAAACTGACTGCTATTATTTCACAGTCAAATTTCTAGTTTTTTTTTTAATGTACACTACTGTTACACCAGATATGAGTTGCACTGGTGTGACACTGTGCCCTGGCAGGCCCTGAAACGCACACGTGTGAAGGAAACTGACTGCTATTATTTCACAGTCAAATTTCTATTTTTTTTTTTTAATGTACACTACTGTTACACCAGATATGAGTTGCACTGGTGTGACACTGTGCCCTGGCAGGCAGGCACTGAAACGCACACGTGTGAAGGAAACTGACTGCTATTATTTCACAGTCAAAAAAGTGTTGTTTTTTTAAATGTACAATACTGTTACACCAGATATGAGTTCTGCTATTATTTCACAGTCAAATTTCTAGTTTTTTTCTTAATGTATACTACTGTTACACCAGATATGAGTTGCACTGGTGTGACACTGTGCCCTGGCAGGCCCTGAAACGCACACGTGTGAAGGAAACTGACTGCTATTATTTCACAGTCAAATTTCTAGTTTTTTTTTTAATGTACACTACTGTTAAACCAGATATGAGTTGCACTGGTGTGACACTGTGCCCTGGCAGGCCCTGAAACGCACACGTGGGAAGGAAACTGACTGCTATTATTTCACAGTCAAAAAAGTGTTGTTTTTTTAAATGTACACTACTGTTATACCAGATATGAGTTGCACTGGTGTGACACTGTGCCCTGTCAGGCCCTGAAACGCACACGTGTGAAGGAAACTGACTGCTATTATTTCACAGTCAAATTTCTAGTTTTTTTTTTAGTGTACACTACTGTTACACCAGATATGAGTTGCACTGGGGTGACACTGTGCCCTGGCAGGCCCTGAAATGCACACGTGTGAAGGAAACTGACTGCTATTATTTCACAGTAAAAGTTCTAGTTTTTTTTAACCCCTTAATGACCGAGGACGTACGCCATACATCCTCAGAAAAAATACAGTTAACGCCTGAGGACGTATGGCGTACGTCCTCGGTTTGGAAAGCAGCTGGAAGCGATCCTGATCGCTTCCAGCTGCTTTCCGGCTATTGCAGGATGCCTCGATATCGAGGCATCCTGCAATAAACATATTTTACCCCTCCGGTGCAGACAGAGCCGCTCTGTGGCCCTCTCTGCACCGGGCATCGATGGCCGCATTCGTTGGTGGGTGGGAGCTGAAGTGGGAGGCGGGTGGGCAGCCATCAATGCGGTCCTTGTCAGAGAGGGGGGCGGGATCGGGGGAGGTCTCGCCAGGGGCGCACGTGCACAGGAGGAGGCGGGCGGTCGCGTGCACGGGGAGGGAGTGGGTGGGAACCGCTACACTACAGAAAAAAATGTTTTTAGAAGTGGGAGAAAGGGGTGCAGAATATTTAGTACTTGGAAATCTAAGTGATCTGGGAGCGGGTGGGGGATTGGTCTTGGGGGGGGGGAAGCTACACTACAGAAAAATGAAATAAAAATAAAAAAAAAATTTTTATTTGCAAACTGGGTACTGGCAGACAGCTGCCAGAACCCAATATGGCCCCCAATAAGGCAGAGGGGGAGGGTTAGGAAGCTGTTTTGGGGAGGATCAGGGAGGTTGGGGGCTAAGGGGGGGATCCTACACAACATCATATGTAAATATGCTAAAAAAATAGATAAAAAAAAAAGATACCTTTTATTTTAGTGCTGGCAGACTTTCTGCCAGTACTTAAGATGGCGGGGACAATTGTGGGGTGGGGGAGGGAAGAGAGATCTTTGGGAGGGATTAGGGGGTCTGATGTGTCAGGTGGGAAGCTGATCTCTACACTAAAGCTAAAATTAACCCTGCAAGCTCCCTACAAGCTACCTAATTAACCTCCTCACTGCTGGGCATAATTCATGTGTTGTGCGCAGTTGCATTTAGTGGCCTTCTAACTACCAAAAAGCAACGCCAAAGCCATATATGTCTGTATTTCTGAACAAAGGGGATCCCAGAGAAGCATTTACAACCATTTGTGCCATAATTGCACAAGCTGTTTGTAAATAATTTCAGTGAGAAACCTAAAGTTTGTGAAAAAATTTGTGAAAAAGTGAACAATTTTTTTTATTTGATCGCATTTGGTGGTGAAATGGTGGCATGAAATATACCAAAATGGGCCTAGATCAATACTTGGGGTTGTCTACTACACTACACTAAAGCTAAAATTAACCCTACAAGTTCCCTAATTAACCCCTGCACTGCTGATCATAATACACGTGTGGTGCGCAGCGAAATTTAGCGGCCTTCTAATTACCAAAAAGCAATACCAAAGCCATATATGTCTGCTATTTCTGAAAAAAGGGGATCCCAGAGAAGCATTTACAACCATTTGTGCCATAATTGCACAAAATGTTTGTAAATGATTTCAGTGAGAAACCTAAAATTTGGAAAAATGTAAAGTTTTTTTTTATTTGATCGCATTTGGCGGTGAAATGGTGGCATGAAATATACCAAGATGGGCCTAGATGAATACTTTGGGTTGTCTACTACACTACACTAAAGCTAAAATTACCCCAAAAAGCTCCCTACATGCTCCTTAATTAACCCCTTCACTGCTGGACATAATACACGTGTGGTGCGCAGTAGCATTTAGCGGCCTTCTAATTATCAAAAAGCAACGTCAAAGCCATATATGTCTGCTATTTTTGAACAAAGGGGATCCCAGAGAAAAATGTACAACCATTTATGCCATAATTGCAAAAGCTATTTGTAAATAATTTTAGTGAGAAACCTACAGTTTGTGAAAAAATTTGTGAAAAAGTGAACAATTTTTTTTATTTGATCGCATTTGGTGGTGAAATGGTGGCATGAAATATACCAAAATGGGCCTAGATCAATACTTTGGGATGTCTTCTAAAAAAAATATATATACATGTCAATGGCTATTCAGGGATTCCTGACAGATATCAGTGTTCCAATGTAACTAGCGCTAATTTTGAAAAAACAAAATGGTTTGGAAATAGCAAAGTCCTACTTGTAATTATGGCCCTATAACTTGTAAAAAAAGCAAAGAACATGTAAACATTGGGTATTTCTAAACTCAGGACAAAATTTAGAAACTATTTAGCATGGGTGTTTTTTGGTGGTTGTAGATGAGTAACAGAATTTGGGGGTCAAAGTTAGAAAAAGTGTTTTTTTTTCCATTTTTTCCTCATATTTTATAATTTTTTTTATAGTAAATTATAGGATATGATGAAAATAATGGTATCTTTAGAAAGTCAATTTAATGGTGAGAAAAACGGTATATAATATGTGTGGGTACAGTAAACGAGTAAGAGGAAAATTACAGCTAAACACAAACACTGCAGAAATGTAAAAATAGCCCTGGTCCCAAACGGACAGAAAATGGAAAAGTGCTGTGGTCATTAAGGGGTTAATGTACACTACTGTTACACCAGATATGAGTTGCACTGGTGTGACACTGTGCCCTGGCAGGCCCTGAAACGCACACGTGTGAAGGAAACTGACTGCTATTATTTCACAGTCAAAAAGGTGTTGTTTTTTTTAAATGTACACTACTGTTACACCAGATATGAGTTGCACTGGTGTGACACTGTGCCCTGGCAGGCCCTGAAACGCACACGTGTGAAGGAAACTGACTGCTATTATTTCACAGTCAAAAAAGTTTTTTTTTTTTTTAAATGTACACTACTGTTACACCAGATATGAGTGGTGGCACTGGGCAAGTGGGCACAGTGTACGCTATGAGCCTGACACACACGCTGGCAGGCAGGCAACTGCAATTAGATTACACAGGGAAAAAAAAAAAAGAAGCAGACTGATGTTCTAGCCCTAAAAAGGGCTTTTTGGGGTGCTGTCCTTACAGCAGAGATCAGATGAGTCCTTCAGGACTGTAGTGGACACTGAATACACTAGCCTAGCTATCGATTTCCCTATTAAATCAGCAGCAGCTACACTGTCCCTCCTCTCACTAAGAATGCAGCTTCCGAATGAATCTAAAATGCTCTCATGGTGTTGGGCCTTTAGAATAATTTTTATTTAAAGGGATAGTAAAATCAAATGTTTTCTTTCATGATTCAGATAGAGCATGCAATTTTAAGCAACTTTCTAATTTACTCCTATTATCAATTTTTATTTGTTCTTTTGGTATCTTTATTTGAAAAAGTAAAAATATAAGCTAAGGAGTCACCTATTTTTGGTTCAGATCCCTGGCTAGCACTTGCTGATTGGTGGCTACATTTAGCCACCAATAAGAAAGCGCAAACAAGGTCTGAACCAAAAATGGTCCGGCTCTTAAGCATACATTCCTGCTTTTTCAAATAAAGATACCAAGAGAAGGAAGACAAATTGATAATAGGAGTAAATTAGAAAGTTGCTTAAATCAGCATGCTCTATCTGAATTATGAAAGTTTAATTTTTTACTTTAGTGTCCCTTTAATAGAAAACATAAATAGAGTGATTACATTTGGAAGGATTTTTACCCTCAAACACCAAGAGGCCTATCTATTAAGCCATCAACCGCAAATGCGCTGGAATTCCGCAGCATAATTGTGGAGAGCCTGATTCCCCTTAGTTATCAAACCCTACAGACCGACAAAAGTTGGCACTGGGCAAGTGGGCACAGTGTACGCTATGAGCCTGACACACACGCTGGCAGGCAGGCAACTGCAATTAGATTACACAGGGAAAAAAAAAGCAGACTGATGTTCTAGCCCTTAAAAGGGCTTTTTGGGGTGCTGTCCTAACAGCAGAGATCAGATGAGTCCTTCAGGACTGTAGTGGACACTGAATACACTAGCCTAGCTATCGATTTCCCTATTAAATCAGCAGCAGCTACACTGTCCCTCCTCTCACTAAGAATGCAGCTTCCGAATGAATCTAAAATGAATGCTGTCCAGGAGGTGGGAGGGTTTGGGAGGGAGGGTCTGCTGCTGATTGGCTGGAATGAGTCTGCTGACTGTGAGGTACAGGGTCAAAGTTTACTCAATGATGACGATTAGGGGACGGACCGAACATCGCATATGTTCGCCCTTCGTGGCGAACATGCTATGTTCGCCGGGAACTATTCACCGGCGAACTATTCGCGACATCACTATTTGTGCACGTTAATCTTTTATACTAATTTATCTTTATAAGTATTGTTTTAAAATAATGTTTAAGACATTTTGGAATACATTTTTATTCTGCATATAATTTACTTTACTGGCTGTAATCTTGAAAAAAATCCTAGAATGTCTGCGTATGAGCCTTTAATAATACGATAACTATTACACAGAGCAGATTTTGCTCCGATACATGTGAGTACAGATTTGGCACTCCTATTGTGTTCTTTCATATCATTTGTGACTGTATTACACTATTGTGTACATCTTTCTCTCTTTTGGGAAACTGCAATATATAGAAGACATCTGGATTTGGGATATTATTTAATTTATCCTTTATTATCACACTTTGTACACTTTTGTTTGTTTATTGTGATTTATATTACACTTGTATTATTGTATATATATATATATATATATATATATATATATATATATATATATATATATATATATATATATATAGACACACACATTAATCCCATAACCACAGACATCCATGCCAAGGCCACTACAGATTTTTTACACTGTGGTACAGACACCCAGGACAATTTTACTATGAAATAGGAAGCCAAAAATGCTTTGACCAGAAGAGGGAAGGCGATATTTGTAATTGGTCTTGCAAAGTGGTGGTAGCTTGGGTCAAAAGCAAACATAGTCCAGCCTGAGAAGATTTTGCTCAAATTCTTAGAAAGGCACATGGAGACTTTCACAGGTGCACCTGCTCTCATGGTGTTGGGCCTTTAGAATAATTTTTATTTAAAGGGATAGTAAAATCAAATGTTTTCTTTCATGATTCAGATAGAGCATGCAATTTTAAGCAACTTTCTAATTTACTCCTATTATCAATTTTTATTTGTTCTTTTGGTATCTTTATTTGAAAAAGTAAAAATATAAGCTAAGGAGTCACCTATTTTTGGTTCAGATCCCTGGCTAGCACTTGCTGATTGGTGGCTACATTTAGCCACCAATAAGAAAGAGCAAACCAGGTCTGAACCAAAAATGGTCCGGCTCTTAAGCATACATTCCTGCTTTTTCAAATAAAGATACCAAGAGAAGGAAGACAAATTGATAATAGGAGTAAATTAGAAAGTTGCTTAAATCAGCATGCTCTATCTGAATTATGAAAGTTTAATTTTTTACTTTAGTGTCCCTTTAATAGAAAACATAAATAGAGTGATTACATTTGGAAGGATTTTTACCCTCAAACACCAAGAGGCCTATTTATTAAGCCGTCAACCGCAAATGCGCTGGAATTCCGCAGCATAATTGTGGAGAGCCTGATTCCCCTTAGTTATCAAACCCTACAGACCGATAAAAGTTGAAATTTGTGACGTAACATACCATCCGCCGGTCTCAGTCTGACACAGATCGATGCTTACGTCACTACAGATGTTCCGAATTCGGCACTATCTTAATTCCTAGCAGGTAGCTTGCCACTATTCTGGCCCAGCGTACCTGGTTTTCAATCCACCGCCCTGGAGGCGGTGGATGCCATAGGAATCAATGGGAGTCTGAAAGCAGAGAAAGCTCATGTTCGCTGCTGCCCGATATCCCATTGATTCCTATGGGAGAATAAAAGTTATGCTTACACCTAACACCCTAACATGTACCCCAAGTCTAAACACCCCTAATCTGCCACCCCCTACACCGCTGCCACCTACATTATACTTATTAACCCCTAATCTGCCGCCCCTACACCGCTGCCAACTACATTATACTTATTAACCCCTAATCTGCCGCCCCTTCACCGCCGCCATCTACATTATACTTATTAACCCCTAATCTGCCGCCCCGACACCGCCGCCATCTACATTATACTTATTAACCCCTAATCTGCTTCCCCACACCACCGCCAACTACATTATACTTATTAACCCCTAATCTACCGCACTGACACCGCCGACACCTACATAAAGTTATTGACCCCTATCCCGCCGCTCCCGGAGCCCACCGCAACTAAATAAATGTATTAACCCCTAAACTGCCAGCCCCCCACATCGCCATAAACTAAATTAAACTATTAACCCCTAAACCTAACAACCCGCTAGCTTTATATTAAATATTAACTCATCCCTATCTTATAATAAATTTAAACTTATCTTTAGATTTAAATTAAACTATATTAAACTATATTAAATTAATAATTAACCTACCCTAACTATTATACTAAAATTACATTAAACTACATGAAACTAATAATTAATCTACCCTAACTGTTATACTAAAATTAAAATAAACTATATTAAACTAATAATTAACCTACCCTAACTGTTATACTAAAATTACAATAAGCTACAAATTAAATTAACTATATTATATATTTAAAAACCTAACCCTACTCAAATAATTTAATTCTACAATTAAAAATTACAAAGTTACAAAAAACTAACAACTAAGTTTAAAAAAATAACAAACACTAAGTTACAAAAAAAATAAACACTAAATTACACAAAATAAAAAAAAAATTATCAAAGATTTAAACTAATTACACCTAATCTAAGAGCCCTATGAAAATAAAAAAAGCCCTCCCAAAATAAAAAAACCCTAACCTACAATAAACTACAAATTGCCCTTAATAGGGCTTTTGCGGGGCACCCACCGCCCACACAACCAACCCCCCAAATAAAATCCTAACTAATAAAACCTAAGCTCAACATTGCCCTGAAAAGGGCATTTGGATGGGTATTGCCCTTAAAAGGGCATTTAGCTCTATTGCAGCCCAAACCCTAATCTAAAACTAAAACCCACCCAATAAACCCTTAAATAATCCTAACACTAACCCCTGAAGATCCACTTACAGTTTTGAAGATGCAACATCCATGCTCCAAGAAGCCGGCAGACGTCTTCATCCAAGCAGCCGAAGTCTTCATCCAAGCCTGCAGAAGTCTTCACCAAGTCGGCATCTTCTATCTTCATCCATCCGGCGCGGAGCAGCTCCATCTTCCAGACATCCGACGCGGAGCATCCTCTTCTTATGGCGTCTTCTTCCCGAATGAAGGTTCCTTTAAATTACGTCATCCAAGATGGCGTCCCTTAGATTCCGATTGACTGATAGAATTCTCTCATCCAATCGGAATTAAGGTTGAAAAAATCCTATTGGCTGCTGCAATCAGCCAATAGGATTGAGCTCACATTCTATTGGCTATTCCAATCAGCCAATAGAATGTGAGCTCAATCCTATTGGCTGATTGGATCAGCCAATAGGATTTTTTCAACCTTAATTCCTATTGGCTGATAGAATTCTATCAGCCAATCGGATTCTAAGGGACTCCATCTTGGATGACGTCATTTAAAGGAACCTTTATTTGGGAAGAAGACGTCGTAAGAAGAGGATGCTCCGCGTCGGATGTCTGGAAGATGGAGCCTCTCCGCGCCGGATGGATGAAGATAGAAGATGCCGTCTGGGTGAAGACTTCTGCAGGCTTGTATGAAGACTTCAACCGCTTTGATGAAGACTTCTCCCGGCTTCGTTGAGGATGGATGTTGGCTCTTCAGAAACTGTAAGTGGATCTTTAGGGGTTAGTGTTAGGATTTTTTAAGGGTTTATTGGGTGGGTTTTAGTTTTAGATTAGGGTTTGGGCTGCAATAGAGCTAAATGCCCTTTTAAGGGCAATGCCCATCCAAATGCCCTTTTCAGGGCAATGGGGAGCTTAGGTTTTTTTTAGTTAGGTTTTTATTTGGGGGGGGTTGGTTGTGTGGGTGGTGGGTTTTACTGTTGGGGGGGTATTTGTATTTTTTATTTACAGGTAAAAGAGCTAATTTCTTTGGGGCAATGCCCCGCAAAAGGCCCTTTTAAGGGCTATTTGTAGTTTATTGTAGGTTAGGGTTTTTTTTATTTGGGGGGGGGGGTTATTTTCATAGGGCTCTTAGATTAGGTGTAATTAGTTTAAATCTTTGATAATTTCTTTTTTATTTTGTGTAACTTAGTATTTTTTTTTGTAACTTAGTGTTTGTTATTTTTTGTAACAGTTGTTAATTGTAGAATTAAATTATTTGAGTAGGGTTAGGTTTTTAAATATATAATATAGTTAATTTAATTTGTAGCTTATTGTAATTTTAGTATAACAGTTAGGGTAGGTTAATAATTAGTTTAATATAGTTTAATTTAATTTCAGTATAATAGGGTATATTAATTATTAGTTTAATGTAGTTTAATTTAATTTTAGTATAATAGTTAGGGTAGATTAATTAGTAGTTTAAAGGGACAGTAAACCTTAAAAATAATGTTATATAATTCTGCACATAGTGCAGAATTATATAACATTATTTAGGTGCTATAGCCATAAAAGCATTTTTTACAGTTTAATTTGCTAAAATACGGCGCTTTTACAGACCCGCTCTCTGCTCTCTGCTGAGCGGGTCTGTTATTTTTAGTCAGCGCATCGGGCCAGCTGTATAGTCACAGCCCGGCCCGACCGCGCCATAAGACTAAGTGCAGCTCGCTCCTGTGACAGTGTTGGTTATGCAAAACTGGGGAATGGGTAATAAAGGGATTATCTATCTTTTAAAACAATAACAATTCTATGGTAGACTGTCCCTTTAAGTGTAATAAGTGCAAAGAAATACAGGAAAATGTTTTCCTGACATTTATTTTAAAGCTCAGGACCTTGTCTAGCAGCAGTTTCATACCTTAAATGGACTTCAACATGCAAAGGTAAAAGGCTCAAATGTCTTAGAGCATTTTATTATGGTTCTATTGCTTCCATAGATGTGTATAACCCCTGCTAAGTGCCAGAGTTGCAATGCACTATTGTGACCTAGCTAAGCACATTTGATGAGCCAGTGACAAGAGGCATATGTGTGTAGCCAGTAGTACATTTTTACTCCTGGGACTACTTAGGTATGCTTTTTAGACAATACCAAGAGAACAAAGTAAATTTGATAATAGAAGTAATTGAAAAGTATCCTTACATTGCATGCTATGGGGTATATTTATTAATGTGCGAGCGGGCATGATACGATATAGCATACGCTGTCGGCATTGATCATTGCACCAGCAGTTCTTGTGAACTGCTGGTGCAATGCCGCCCCCTGCATATTTGCGGCCAATCGTCCGCTAGCAGGGGTGTCAATCAACCTGATCGTATTCGATCAGGCTGATTGCTGTCCGCCACCTCAGAGGGGGCGGACTAGTTAAGGAGCAGCGCTCTAAGAACCGCTGCGTCTTAACTTCAGCTTCAGTCGGAACTGAAGTGGAGAGGGTCGGAAGCAGCATCTGCTGCTTCATAAGTAGACCCCTATATCTGAACCATGCTATTATTTAAAAAGTACAATTGTACATTTTGAAATTAGATAAACCTGCATATTTCTTGCCTTTGTTAAAAGTTGTAACTTCCACATATACACAAAATGCTGTGATCATCATCAACACTGAACATGCACAGCAGACAGATGGGGTGCACATCATCCTGTAGCTGTATTGGCAGTAGGTTGTATGTATGTTAAATTAATATCTTTCAGACTGTGTTTAATATTTGTAGTAAATCAACTTTGCAATGCACTTTCATTTTTTTATTTTGTTCCTTTCATCTGTAATTTAATTCTGAATATTGTAGGCCTTCCAATTCTTGTTAACAATAGAGGCTCAGATTCTAGACTTAACATGGCTACATTCCACACAGTCATAGGTTGTAAACTTTAGCGAAACATTTACAGTTATCTTTAATTAGCAGAAAAGAAAACCTAGGTTTAAGCATGGTGATATCCTTTGTTTTATAGACACTTAGGGGTAGATTTAGCAAGCAGCGGATACTGTAATCGACCCCAGCAGTTTCTGGTTTGTGAAACATAAGTTAAGAAGCAGCGGTCTTAAGACTGCTGCACCTTAAAGGGACAGTATACACTCATTTTCATATAACTGCATGCAATAGACACTACTATAAAGAATAAGATGCCCAGATACTGATATAAAAAATCCAGTATAAAACGGTTTAAAGAGTTACTCAGAAGCTCTCAGTTTAGCTCTGTTGTAAAGTAGCTGGAAAACCCATTGCAAGTGGGAAATAAGACACTCCCCCCTCCCCCTTCTTTTGCATATGAAAAGACCCTTTACACAAACAGGAGCAAGCTGGAGAAGGTAGCTGACGGTATTCACATAAAACTTTGGGGCTTGGTTAGGAGTCTGAAAATCAGAGCAATGTTATTTAAAAATAAGCAAAACTACATTTTTTTAAAAAAAAACTTTATGGGCTATATAAATAGATCATCTACAAAACATTTATGCAAAAAAAAAAAAGAGTGTATAATGTCCCTTTAACTTTAACTGCCTAGCTGAAACAAGTTAAAGGACCATTAAATACAGTAGCAAGATCTGTCCTTTGTGCCATGTGTCCTCCCTCATTTAGGTGGCGGACTTCAATCATTCCGATCTGATCGGGATGATTGGCCACGAATGTGCAGGAGGCGGCATTGCACAAGCATTTCACAAGAAATGCTTGTGCAATGTTAAATGCCTACAGCATACGCTACAGTGATTCATGTCCGCCCCACATTTAATAAATCTACTCCTTAAACGTTACACTTATTTTTTAACATCATTTAAAGAACTGATCATTTTAAAAATTATTCTCAGGCTAATATTTGCTTTGAATGAAAGGGACATTAAACCCATTTTTTTTTTATTTCATGATTTAGAAAGATGCAATCTTAAACAACTTTCCAATTTACTTCTATTATCTAATTTGCTTCATTCTCAAAGGATAACTAAATATTTAAGCCAATTAGATAATAAAAGTAAATTGTAATGTTGTTTAAAATTGTATTCTCTATCTGAATCGTGAAAGAAAAAACTGGGGTTTCTTGTCACTTTAATCATTCCATCTGGCACGTATTTAGTGTTTAAGGTTCCTTTAATGTTAGAACTCTAAAATCTGAAGTAAGGGGCAAAAATACTTCTATTTGCATTTTAAATGCACCTAAATATATAAGAGTTATAGAACCATAGATTAGTGAATCTGAAAGTGCACAATTAATTGTACTTTATTTGATCTTTTATACTTTTCTCTCAAAGATAACAAATGTAAAACCTAAACATGAAAAACAATGAAGGTGAAAATGAAGTTAATATTACACAATCAACATAATTTGCTTTCATTAATATCTCTTAACAACATGACTACGTGAAGTTTTACTAGGGAATGACTTCCTTTAACAACTTGTTCTTTTTATTCTTTAATTAAAGAATGAGCACAATAATATATCCTGTTTGTCTGAATAGCTGACATTTACATTATTTCCTTCCCTTAAATATTTATGTTGTAGAAACAATAAATGTAATGATAGGTGGATTAGCTGTAAAGTCTGCCCAAGAAAAGAATATTCCAGAAGCCATGTAGAGACAACTGTATTACACACACACACACACACACGTATTGTCACATCATGTCAAAGTTTGCAGCACTAAGTTTGAAAATAATTTATACTGGAAGCCGTTATTTTATGATAGGGCTCACTTCCCAAAGAAACAGTCGCAAAAATAATTTCTGTAAAATAAACCTACTCATATAATACCCACCACACAAATTAATCCGAATTTCAGAATCGGCACCATAACTAAAATCCTGAAAAATTACAAAAATGAATAAATCAGTTTCCGAATTTTTTGAACCATTCTTTATTCATATTTGGAATTTTTAATTGTTCTAATAAAAGCCGCAGTTCCCTGACATCGCCGACACTAACAAAATCACAAAATAAAGATATTAACCCCATAACCACCATTCCCCGACATCTCCGACACTAACTAAACCTATTAACCTCTAAACTGCAGTTCCCTGACATTGCCGACACTGACTAACTAAACCTATTAACCCCTAACCGCTGTTCCCAAACATCGCCAACACTAAATAAATCTATTAACCCCTAAACTACAGTTCCCCGACATCGCCGACACTAACTGAAACACTAAATAAACCTATTAACCCCTAAACTACAGTTCCCCGACATCGCCGACACTAACTGAAACACTAAATAAACCTATTAACCCCTAAACTACAGTTCCCCGACATCGCCGACACTAACTGAAACACTAACTAAACCTATTAACCCCTACCACCGGCCCCCACATTGCAACAACCTAAATTAAACTAGTAACCCCTAAACCTAACACCTCCTAACTTTAACATAATTAAAATAGACCTAAATTAAAGTTACAATTATTAACTGACTACCTATTTAAAAATAAATACAAACTTACCTGTGAAATAAAAATAAAACCTAAGCTAGCTACAATATAACTATTTACTAACTACCTAGTTAAAATAAATACAAAATTACCTGTAAAATAAAAATAAAACCTAAGATTACACTTATAAAACCTAACATTACTAAAAATAAAAAATGTAACATTACAAAAAATAATAAACACTAAAATTACAAAAAATAAAAAAAAATACCATTACAAAAAATAACAAACGAAATTATCCAAAATAATAAAAATTATTCCTATTCTAATACTCCGTTAACAAAAATCCCAAAATAAAAAAACCCTAATCTATAATAAACTATAATAAACTACCAAGGGCCCTTAAAAGGGCCTTTTGTAGGGCATTGCCCTAAAGTTAACAGCTCTTTTGCAAACAAATAAAAACAAACACCCCTAACATTACAAACCCCAAACCCACAAAATAAAAAAAAAACTAACAAAAAAAAAACTAATTTGAAAAGCTCTTTTACTGCCCTTAAAAGGGCAATCAGCTCTTTTTCGGCCCATTAAAATAAAAAAAGCCCTAATCTAAAACAAAAAAAACACCCCAAACCCCCCCCCCCCCAAAAAAAAACAACCTAACACTAATCCCAAAATTGGTACTCACAGTTGCTGAAGTCCAGCGAAAGATCTTCATCCCAGTGGCGAAGCATCTTCATCCAGGCCGCTCTATCTGTATCCATCATGAGGCAGAACGGTCGATGCACGGAGGCGGAGGTCCAAGCAGAGGTCCAGGTATGTCCAGGCAGAGGTCCATCGGTTCCTCTTCATGCGATCGTCCATCGCACACTTAGGATTCAATGCAAGGTACCCCATTTATATTGGGGTACCGTTGTATTCCTACTGGCTGAAAACTTTAAATCAGCCAATAGGAATGAGAGCTGCTTAAATCCTATTGGCTGATTTAAACAGCCAATAGGATTTAAGCAGCTTTCATTCCTATTGGCTAATTTTGGGGTGTTTTATTTTTTTTTAAATGGGGTATTAGAATAGGAATAATTTTTATTATTTTGGATAATTTCATTTGTCATTTTTTGTAATGGGATTTTTTATTTTTGGGGTGTTTTTTTTAGATAAGGCATTTTTTATGTTTAATGGGCCAAAAAAAGAGCTGAATGCTCATACAAATGCCCTTTTCAGGGCAATGGGTAGATTAGGTTTATTTTATTTTGTGGGTTTGGGGGGTGGGGTTTTGTAATGTTAGGGGGTGTTTGTTTTTATTTTTTTGCAAAAGAGCTGTTAACTTTAGGGCAATGCCCTACAAAAGGCCCTCTTAAAGGCCCTTGGTAGTTTATTATAGATTAGGTTTTTTTTTTTTTTGTTTGTTTTTTTTTTAATTTTTTTATTGAGGTTCAAAAACATACAAAGTAAAAAGAAACAAAAAAAAAGAGAACATACTGGAAATAATGAGACTGAATACAATTTTCATACTTATAGTCTAGTTCAGTGAGGACTAGGAAATGAAATTAAATACACGTATCATAGTTATAATCTAGTACCAATAAGACTAGATCAATAGCAGCCAGAAAATATGACATACATTAATATCAGAAGCCTCATTTTCTTTTTATAGGCACACCTGTTTCGAACTAGTCGGGCCACTCTTGGACCCCTGATCATTCATAAGAGGAAGTAACAGAAGGTAAAAGATATAAGACCACTTTTGGGCCTTTATAGACCTAGGCATAAGATGATATATGCACTACAAATATAACATTTATACAAAAATCAAATATGTAAGGCTTATTTGAACCTTTTGAGTATTATTAAAACATTTAAAACATAACTAGAAAAAAAAAAATTCAATACAGAGAACTGCCACAAGATATATAAGATAGACATATCATGATCATATTAGAATAATCAACAATATTAATAGATGTAACGCTTGCCAATAAAACTATATGCCCTATAAATGACACTAAAGGACACTTTTGGATCTTGCAGAGCTTATAGAAAAAAAAGAAAAATCACAGAAGGCAATTATAATTAGGACCAGGCCACCCTTAAGGGTCTTATACTACTAAACCAGTGATAGAAATGAGAAAAGTCTGACAGAACATGAAGTTGCTATTTAAACCCCTTATGAACATTTATCTTAAATAATAACCAGTATTGTGAAAAAACAAAAATGGAATAAGCTCTGGTGCTTTGTAGTGTTATGCCTTCAAAGTAATCAAAGTATTATGGGCATAAAATTATTTTGAGAACCTTAATATCAAATATAAGCAGAAGTCTTGGCTGCAGGGCTTATTTCTAAACAAAGGTGGATTAGTTTGAGGTATTGGTACGCACTCCAAACACAATAGAAACTCAAGCATGAATGCTAATCCATCACAAACAGTACAATGTACAGGGCACATATGAGAAGCGAACAGTGCTTACATAAATACAATAGAATTGGTGAAATAAGAAGGATATAAGTGTAATGCACACTTTCAACTGAACAACAAATCACTGAACATATACAATAACAGTACCGCTCAATTTAGGCATTGGTCTCAAAATCAATTTTGATCTTAAAACTTCAGGCTGCCAGATCTCCTTAGAAAGCTCCTGTTAGCAAGACGGCTTCGTAATGAGTCTCAGTAAGTGAGTAGTTTATAGCAAGCTTTAGTGGCAATTAAAAAGGACTGTCTTACCCCACACCGACTCTCCATGATTTGAGTCCCATGTAAGCACCATACAGCCGCAACCGGCCGTCCGCGGCTCCACTAATACTCATCAGGGGAGCTGGATGGAATAATCGAATTCCGTTTTGTGGGGCATTATAGTTGTGGAGTGTCACCTCACTGGCAGCTAGTAGAATTTCCAAGCTGTAGAACACTCGTCCCATAGAGATTGCAGAGGGTTTTAGTGTGGTTCCTGCGTCGGATCGCCCAGCTTCTCTAAAATAGGGCTCTATCAGTGAGGGCGATATATGAAATCGTATGGAGCATTCGGTGAACCCCTCCGTAGCTACCTTCCAGGCGGATAGGCATTGTTCAGGGCCCCTGCCTCCCTATTTTATTATGTTAGATTGACCTGTTAGGGTGACTTGCGGATCGCCATCCAGTGACTTTTCAATAGTAGGAGTGAAGTGGTCTGTGGCCTGTACCTCGGGATCAACCGCAACCCACGAGGTCGGGGTATTCCATATTACCTCCATGCTCTTGGTGTCTTGTCCGGGTTGTTCTATGCGTGTCAGCATATCTAGGGAAATTTCCGGGTGGCCAAGATGTAATATCTCCTCAGATTTGGTGCTCCTTATTAAGCAGTCAAATTCTCGTATTGTTGCCTTTTCAAACTCTGTAAATAGGATATGTAGCACACAGGCAATATCTTCCATTGTGAATAATAAGGAAAGTTATATAAAGTAGCCCTTGAAGTAGAGTAGTATATAGGGTAAATTCCAACCTTCAGCACAGCCGGCTGGTAATATCTGACGGTATCAGAACTATGGAGGGGTAAATGAGGTTCCAGGTCGTCAACAGGCCTCCGCTGCGTACCTGATAGATTCTGGTCTGCTGGGCAAGAATCAAACAGCAAAAAATTACTTTAAACTGTTCCACAAGCACAACTTATCGTGGTAAAGATGAAATTAAGCTTGTTATGTGACTTGTAGGAGTAAAAAACTGCGATTTTAAATACTCCTCTGTGGAGCCCTGATCAAAAGCAGCCAGCTGGGTCGGAGGTCAGACACGCCCCCCTAGATTAGGTTTTTTTTATTTTGGGATGTTTTTTTTTTTTAATGGGGGTATTGGAATAAGAATAATTTTTATTATTTTGGATAATTTTGTTTGTTATTTTTTGTAATGGTAGTTTTTTTATTTTTTGTAATTGTAGTTTTAATTTTTTAGTAATCTTAGGTTTTTTTATTTTTAGTAATGTTAGGTTTTATTAGTGTAAGCTTAGGTTTTATTTTTATTTCACAGGTAAGTTTGTATTTATTTTAACTAGTTAATAATTGTAACTTTTTTTAGGTCTATTTTAATTATGTTAAAGTTAGGGGGTGTTTGGTTTATGGGTTAATATAGTTTAATTTAGGTTGTTGCGATTTGGGGGCTGCAGTTTAGGGGTTAATAGGTTTAGTTAGTGTTTGGCCTTGTGGGTGTATGGCGGTTTAGGGGTTAATAGGTTTATTTAGTGTTTTAGTTAGTGTTGGCGAAGTGGGTGTATGGCGGTTTAGGGGTTAATAGGTTTAGTTAGTGTCTGCAATTTCGGGAAACTGCGGATTAGGGGTTAATAGGTTTAGGTAGTGTTGGTGATGTTTGGGAATGGTGGTTTAGGGGTTAATAGTTTTTTTTAGTGTCGGCGATGTGGGGGGCGGAGGTTTAGGGGTTAATAGGTTTAGGCAGTGTTGGCGATGTGGGGGGATGGTGGTTTAGGGGATAATAGCTTTATTTAGTGTCGGCGATGTGGGGGGTGGTGGCGGCGGTTTTAAATAATTTTGTTTTGACAATTGGTTTTGGTTAGTATCGCGATGTCGGGTAACTGTGGTTTAGGGGATAATAAGTTTATTTAGTGTCGGCGATGTGGGGGGCGGCGGTTTAGGGGTTAATAGGTTTAGGTAGTGTTGGTGATGTGGGGGGATGGTGGTTTAGGGGATAATAGCTTTATTTAGTGTCAGCGATGTGGGTGGTGGCGGCGGCGGTTTTAAATAATTTTGTTTCAACAATTGGCTTCATATTAGTTATGTTAAGTTAAATCATTTTTTCGGATCCTTTTTTTTTTTTATCTATTCTTTATTCATATGCATTATTCTATTCTAAACTTCAGAATAGAATAATGTATATGAATAAAGAATGAATCCGAAAAAAAAAAAAAACGAACGGATCCGAAGAAATGATTTAACTTAACATAACTAATTTGTCAAAACACATTTTTTGTTTAAACTAACATAACTAATTTGCAGAAAACAAAATTATTTAACTAATGAAAACTAAACTAAATTTTTAGCGTTGCACATGTCTATTTATTGGAGTTTACCACTGTTAATGGTGACCATTTAAGAGAAACTGGTGAAGTGAAGCCATATTTCCATCTGCTGTGGAGAATAGTCACCTCACCGGTGGTTGCCAAACAAGCTGTCCTATTAATCACCTTTGGTCAATTTGAGCAGTGGAAGCCCATTTATAGTATTGGAGACATTATTTAGAATTCACATTCTAACTTAATGAGGGCTAACACATCAATCAGCCTTGCCAGAATTCAAGAAAAGCTCAACCAGGGATCCTATGCAAATTTTGGCCTCTTCTGGAACTGTATCATTGGCTTTGATCAGTAGTGTGGCCTGCCATCTTCCTGCTGTACTTTACCTTGGGTCTTGACAATCAAACTCAACTGATGGCCCACAGCTAACTTGTTCTGAACCCTGAGAAAGAAAGTGGGGAAGTCTTGCCTGAGTCCAAGTTACCAATGCTGAGCAAATGGCCTATAGTGGATTATGCATTTTTCTTCTCAGGCTGTCTACTGCTCCATGTATGCTTGCACCATACATTGCAGAAATAAATTAGGTGGTTATCCTACTTGGCCCTAACATATGGAGGAGATTCCTGAGTGAAGAACCGATGTTGCCATAGTTAAATTGGGGCTGTATATATTGGTGTGCTATACTTTTGGCAGATGGTCATAGAGAGGACAGCTTTACCCTGGACATGTTGTCATTTGAACTGTGGACTCCTGTTTAAAAATGGATCAAAATTTTTATTTTTCGGGTCTTTAACATACCTCAGGCTAAGCAGCTAACACTAATGTAACAATTTAGCAATGCAGAAGATAAAAAAGACATTGTGAAACATAAATACTTTATTAAAATATTCAGAGAATAAAAACAATCACATGGCACATGAATACATCAGTATCCTAAACGGTTTAAAAATATTTTTAAACTGGTTACCATATTGCTATGTTTATGTGCCCTGTGATCAATTTTATTATTTCCATATTTCAATAAAGCATCTACAATTTAGAACTTTTTTTATCTCCATCAAGAAACTGATCCTGCAGTGCCACTGGGTTATTAACAACGCTAAAATATCTCAGAGCTGGATCCTAGCTCTAGAGTCTGTGAGTACTACAAATATTATTTTTCTTTAAATATAACCATTTGAGGACTGCATTCAAACTCTCCTGCTTCAGATATTCATTGCTGCTGTGTTTTGTTATTTCACTATTTATTTTGTACCTTATTGTTTTTTAAATCACACATTAACCTTGTTTTGTGATTACTATTTTAATTTTTATAAAAGCTGTATAAGAGGTATACACAGTATTCTGTGCGTACCCTCTCTTATAGTTTACAAACACAACTACTTAGGGATTTAATAGTGTTAATTGTTAATGAGGATTCATTTTTAATTACAGAAGCCACTAGTAGCTCTCTAGAAATGTGTGGAGTATGGTTATAGTAGGCAGGCCATCCCCAGCATATCTGTGGAATCTGCTGGTAATATAAAGCATTTCCCTACTCTTTAATGGAGATAAAGGTTTTATCACCAGTTTCAAACCTTTACCACTCATATTTGGAATGAAAGGATATTAAAAAAAGGAAATCATTAAAATGTCAAAAGCATATGTGCACATTTCATTTTGACTATTATGTTGCTTGAAATAAATGTCACAAAATAATGTTCTAATACATTATTTACTAATTAATCTATATTTAATTTATTATGGAAAATATACTTATTTTTAAATGTGTATTATATAAAACAAACAGTATACGTAATGAAATAAAAAAAATAAGTTCAACACTCATGAGTGTAGAAAATGCTTTTCTTTCATTAATACATGTTTAACATATGTTCTTGTGATTGTTTAGTAATGCATGACTTTATAATAATGCTGAGATCAATCGGTAGCTCTCCGGTATCTTAAAACATCACTTTTAATTCCACTTAAGTTAAAAATATATATCCAGGAAGGATCAAAAGTGCAGGTGAAGCGGCAATAACTGGCTTACGCGTTTCGGCCCTCAGGCTGTAACCATAGCCCTATGGTTACATACAATGCACACCTTTAAAAAAGATTAAAACAATTATAATTGGCTAATACAAAGTCCACTCCTATCTACCTGTTTACCTACAGCAAAAACATAACCCTTTAGTGAAACCACACATAGGTATATTGTGCAAGTGTATAAACAAAAAATATATAAACATACATAATAATCATTATTTGGAACCTCACTAAATGACCCAAGAAAAATAAGTATTTATTATACGTTTCTAAGCATTTAGATAATCCTCTACCTATCTGTATACATGCAAGCTTTTCTATATGCATGCTACCAATTTGCAAAGTGTCAAATATAAGCAACATCCTAAATTTATCTAATCAATCATAGTTTACATCAGATTTGCATTTTATAATAATAGTGCTTAGTAATTCAAAAAATTAAGGAAATATGTATGTAAATCCTATATTAAAGAATGTCACTGGGCAATGTAGTAGTATATAGTAATACTAATCGTGGCTTATTATATTGCAACAACTATCAAAACAAAATCATTTAAATAGACTGTATATAATATTGCTAACTCCAATGTAGCTCAATAAAAACAGTCTTGCAATATTACATCCATATTGGAGACAAACATTTTGGTATTACTAATTTCTCACAACTATCTATAAAATAATGCTTGCATCTAAGTAATGAGCCTTTTGTGCTCTTAATGAGTGTTCAATTACACATTGTTTGCAAGCAATAGTTTTTATACCATATATGGTGATAAATAATGGGGAATTCAATGACTAAATCATTACATCTCAACAACTGTTTACTGCCATACATGGTGGATATGACCTTTCTAACCATATATAGTATTAAACAATTGATAAGAGTTAAAGGGACAGTCAAGTATAAATTAAACTTTCATTATTCAGATAGGACTTTTAATTTTAATTGACTTTCCAATTTAATTTTATCATCACATTTTCTTTTTTCTCTTGGTATTCTTAGTTTAAACTAAACATCGGTAGGCTCATATGCTAATTTCTAAGCCTTTGAGGGCTGCCTCTTATCACATGCATTTTAAATCTCTTTTCAACACAAAGAGACAGAAAGTACACGTGGGCCATATAGATAACACTGTGTTCAGGCACAGAAAGTTATTTAAGATCTAGCACAATACAATGCTAAATTTAAGACAATAGATAATAAACAGTCACAGTCATGTGATCAGGGGGTTGGAAGAAGGTTCCTAGATATAAGGTAATCACAAAGGTAAAAAGTATATTAATATAACTGTGTTGGTTATGCAAAACTGGGGAATGAGTAATAAAGGGATTATCTATCTTTTAAAACAATAACAATTCTATGGTTGACTGTCCCTTTAAAGATACAGTTATTGTATCAACCATTGTTTAAAACCATATGTGGTAATAAACAGATTCTTCAATATATATCTTTTTAAACAATTGTTAAAATGTAATGACTAAATTATAATTACAAACTGTATTTACAACCATATATGGGAGATTTTTATAAACAATCTATTTAATGGAAGCATCGTTAAGAGCAAATACGTATATTTATTTTTATACAAACCTTTTTGTTAATTCATAACTTACCAGGCAATCACAACATTTATTTATTATAAAAGGCAGAAAAATATTAGGTCTATAATTGTTTAAAAGGTATGTGTAACATACAGTATATAAAGAAAGTTAAATAAAAGATATGTAAAAAAAAAAACCCAGCAACAACAACACAGGAATTGTGAAATATTTTTATTAAGACATATAGATGAAGACTATCACAACATCAAAGTACTGTCAACTTCTTTAATTAAGACATTTAAATAAGATGACAACATAAGTTTCATGTCAAATCTTTTTTCAGAACACATTTAAATAAGGAAGCTGGTGACACCAGATTCATGTCAAATGCTTATTTCAGATTTTTTTTAAATGAATACCTGAGATATGAATATTATTAAATAGACAATATGTTGAATATTTTTAAAAGGTTATGTTACATTAATTATTAACATGTTAACATAGTTGCAAATAATTTATCCTGACAATGTAGTAAGGCAGGTAAAATTATATTTATGTGAATAAATATAGCAAGTGCTAATGCACAAATTATACCATGGTATACAAATATTATTTCCTCATAGGAGAAACTTACACAAACATTAGCAAAGTTTAACTCAGTTCAATGGCATACTATTCTTCCATTACAGTAATGTAATTGTATTACAAATCCATATTGCATGGAACACATGGAATTCTAAAGTACAATGTCTCTTTAATAATGAGGGTAAGTCAATTGTACTTGGTCCGAGAGGGCAAGTGTCTGCGTTAAAAAATAAATATATATATATATATATATATATATAACATCACACCACCAACCCATATACAATTATGGTAGTACATATATTACTTAATGAATGTAGCCAAGATTCGGAGGAGCTCTAGCACCACTAGTGAGCAAACACGTGACCACCACCAACATTAAATAACATGTTAAACCACCACTATTTTATATCAAATTGTAAAAAGACAAATATTTAATAAACACCAGGCTAAAGTTGCATGGGACCATTGCACTGACAGAACATATGCCAATTTGCTTTGCAAGACCAACCACCAATCCCCCATAGCCTGAGTTTAAACAAAAATACTCCATAAGAACAAGTGTTTGTGTTACAGTATGACATAACACAGTCCATAAGCCATACCTGGAGGTTGTTTTTTGAGCACTAAGAATAACAGTCCATGATTGAATCCCACATATGGCATAACACAGTACATAATCCATACAACGATGTTGATCTTTGAGCAATTAAAGACAGAGTCCAAAATGGGATCCCACATATGGCATTACACAGTCCATAAGCCATACAAGGATTTTGATCTTTGAGCAATAAGTAAAAGTCCATGATAAAATGACATAACAAAGTCCCATACAAAGATGTTGCTTTTTAAACTATTAAAGACACAGTCCATGATAGAAACACACATATGGCATTAAACACTGTCCATATGCCATAAAAGGAGTTACATCTTCAGCAATAAAAAACACAGTCCATGATGGTTATTTGAATGGATTTTACAGTGTTACACATCAATAAAAACTTTTGGAGAGCACAACAACACTACATTTTTTGGCGCCGTTAAATATACAACCTTGTAAAAATGTATGTTGTAGAAAACAATAGATATTATTGAATAGTTATGCAATATCTAAGACTTTCATAGGAGGAGATGGAGAATGGATGAGCGCCTTTATGTCTGCCTTTACATTGTACACCCAAGAAACCCTCTTCCTATCGCCATAGCTACCTCACCACCTCCTAACCCTAATATCCCCACTAGAAACTAAATCTGGACTAACACTCCCTTGCCCCCATATACCCCCCTCTACTCCTCTCTCCACCCCTCCCTCTAATGCTATTACTCCTGCTATCTACAGCTAAACACAAAACTCTCTTAAAAATAAAAAAAACTGTGACAATTACCTAAACCCTAAATTTAAGCTACCCTTAAAAAAACAATTAAAACAACCTCTACTATCTAGCAACACAAAACCAATATAAAAAGTGCAATGGAGAAAGAAATGCACAAACACACATGGATAGATAGTTATTAAGCAAAAGAAAAAAAAGACTCAACACAAAACACTTAGGGGAAAAAAGTTTTTAAAAGAAAGAAGGAAAAAAAAGAGATGTTTTTCATACACCACAGGAGTTATAGTAGGGTGCGTTAAGTATATATTAGATATAAAAGATATAAAAAAATATATAAATAATTATTAATAATTATTAAACAGCTAGATTACGAGTTTTGCGTTATGACTCAAATAGCATCGTTATGCTTCATAACGATGCTTTTTCCCTAACGCCGCTATTACAAGTCTTGTTAGAATAGGTGTATCGCACACCTTTTTGGCCGTCACGCAACGTCAGTATCGGACTTTAAGAAAAGTCCATAGCGCCGGTATTACGAGTTTTGCGGTGAGGCCAAAAAGTGAGCAGTACACTCTAAAATGACAAGATCCATACCACCATCTAAAGTCAGTAGTTATGAGTTTTATGTTACAAAGCTGTAGTATAAAACTCATAACTAAACTATCACAAAGTACACTAACACCCATAAACTACCTATTAACCCCTAAACCGAGGCCCTCCCGCATCGCAAACAATAAAATAAAATCATTAACCCCCAATCTGCCACTCCGGACATCGCCGACACTTAAAAATGTATTAACCTCTATTCCGCCGCTCCCCGACATCGTCGCCACTATAATAAAATTTTTAACCCCTAAACTGCTGCCCTCCCGCATCGCAAATACTATTTAAATATTATTAACCCCTAATCTGCCGTCCGCCCACACCGCCGCTATAATAAACCTATTAACCACTAAACCGCAAGCCCCCACAACTAAATATACTAAATAAAACTATTAACCCCTAAACCTCTGGCCTCCCACATCACTACATAAATATATTAACCCCTAAACCTAACCCTAACCCTATGCATAACCCTAACACCCCCTAACTTAAATATAATTAAAATAAATCTAAATTAAACTTACAATTATTACCTAAATAATTCCTATTTAAAGCTAAATACAAACTAACCTGTAAAAAAACCTAAGCTAGCTACAATATGACAAATAGTTACATTGTAGCTATCTTAGACTTTATTTATGTTTTTATTTGGGGGGTTTGGTTGTGTGGGTGGCGGGTTTTACTGTTCGGGGGTTGTTTGTATTTTTATTTACAGGTAAAAGAGCTGATTTCTTTGGGGTAATGCCCCGCAAAAGGCCCTTTTAAGGGCCATTGGCAGTTTAGTGTAGGCTAGGGTTTTTTTTATTTTGGGGGCTTTTTTAATTTAATAGGGCTATTAGATTAGGAGTAATTCGTTTTTATTTTTGATAATTTCGTTTTTTATTTTGTGTTATTTAGTGGTTTATTTTTTGTTGTAATTTAGATAATTCTATTTTGTAATGTTAGGTTTTAGTGTAAGGCAGGTTAGGTTTTATTTTACAGGTAACTTTGCATTTATTTTAACTAGGTAGTTAGTAAATAGTAAATAACTATTTACTAGCTAGTCTACCTAGTTAAAATAAATACAAACTTACCTGTGAAATAAAAATAAAACCTAAGATAGCTACAATATAACTATTAGTAATATTGTAGCTAGCTTAGGTTTTATTTTATAGGAAGTTTGTATTTATTTTAACTAGGAATTATTTAGGTAATAATTGTAAGGTCTATTTAGATTTATTTTAATTATATTTAAGTTAGGGGTTGTTAGGGTTATGCTTAGGGTTATGTTAGGGTTAGGGTTATGCTTAGGGTTACGTTAGGGTTAGGGTAAGTTTTAGGGGTTAGTGATGTTGTATGCCAGAGGTTTAGGGCTTAATAACTTTAGTATAGTTGCGGCGACATTGGGGACGGCAGATTAGGGGTTAATAAGTGTATTTAGGTGGCGGCGATGTTAGGGGCAGCAGATTAGGGGTTAATAACTGTATGTAGGTGGCGGCGATATCGGGAGCGGCAGATTTGGGGTTAATAGTTTTATTTAGGTGGCGGCGATGTTAAGGGCAGCAGAATAGGGGTTAATAACATTATGTAGGTTTCGGCGATTTTGGGGGCGGAAAATTAGGGGTGTCTAGACATGGTTTTTATGTTAGGGTGTTAGGTTTAAACATATCTTTTTCTTTCCCCATAGACATCAATGGGGCTGCGTTACGGAGCTTTTCTTTCCCCAATCGCAGGTGTTAGGATTTATTTTAGCTGGCTCTCCCCATTGATGTCTATGGGGAAATAGTGCACGAGCACGGCAAAGCAGCGCTTGTATTTGGGTGAAGCATGGAGCTCAGGCCACCATATCGCCCGCGCAAGCCTGCTTTTTGCAAACCTGTAGTAGCAGCGCTATAGGGGAGTGAAATAACGCAGAAAATGTTGCGGTCGTTAATTTCCCTATAGCGCTCAAAACTCGTAATCTGGCTGTGTGTTATTAAAAAATATCAATATTTTTTTATTATAAATTTTAAGAACCTCAAAATATATTATTTTTAAATATTAATAATATTTATTAATATGTTATATCAAAGAAAATGCACCCTAATATAACGTCGGGTATAGCGCACATGCAAATGCCTATATTCTTCATGAGCACTATACCTGACTGAAGTTATATTAAGGTGCTTTATTCGGTTTAAAAATATGTAAAATGATTTATTAACAGATCATAATATACATGTGTATATATAGTACATATATATATATATATATATATATATATATATATATATATATATATAGATAGATAGATAGATAGATAGATACACAGATAGTGTAGCTTTGTATATGTATGTATGTATCCACATACATACATACATACACACACAGACATACAGTATATATAAATATATATATATACACACATATATATATATATGCATGCATACACATGCTGTATATATAAAGTTTATATATATATAAAGTTTATATATAAAGCTTGTCATATACCATATATCTTTGAACCCTTATAACTTTTTAATTTTAATATTTATATGAATATGTTTTATTATATTGTGTATTTATGAGAGTAATAATTAAGTAACAGGTAGTAGATGTGCGTTCGTCTTTTAACGCTGAAAAAAATGGTAATTTCAGCGTTAAAACAGCAAGGCAGCCATTACAAGTCTTGTCGGTATAGCTGTACCGCAGCCTTTTAGCCTGTAACACAACGTCAGTCCCGCACTCGTAAAAATAATGTTTTTTAATGGGACTTCCATAGCGCAGCCATTATGAGTTTTGCGGTAAAGGCTAAAAAGCTTGCGTTACACCCTATAACGACAAGATCCGTTTCACAATCTGAGAGCAGTAGTTATGAGTTTTAAGCAACAAAAATGTTACATAAAACTCATAACTAAAGTGTCACAAAGAACACTAAAACACCCATAAACTACCTATTAACCCCTAAACCGAGGCCCTCCCGCATTGCAAATACTATATTAAAGTTATTAACCCCTAATCTGCCGCTCCCGACATCACTGCCACTTATACAAATGATTAACCCCTATTCCGCCGCTCCCCTACATCGTCACCACTATAATAAAGTTATTAGCCCCTAAACAGCCGCCCTCCCGCATCGCAAACACTATTTAAATATTGTTAACCCCTAATCTGCCGTCCACCCACATCGCCCCACTATACTAAAGTTTTTAACCCCTACACCGCCACCACTATAAAAAACCTATTAACCCCTAAACCGCAAGCCCCCCACAACGAAATATACTTAATTAAACTATTAAAATCTACACCAAAAGCCCCCCACATCGCAATAAACTAATTTAAACTAGTAACCCCTAAACCTAACGCCCCCCCAACTTTATATTAAAATTACAATTTCCCTATCTTAAATTAAATTAAATTAAAACTTACCTTTCAAATTAAAAAAAACTAAGTTTAAACTAACAATTAAACTACTATAACTATTAAACTAAAATTAAACTAACTACCAATTAAATAAACTATATTACACCTTAAAAAAATCCTAACACTACTATAAATATTACAAAATATCTAATTACAAAAAATAAAAAATACTAAATTACAAAATCTAACAAACACTAAATTACAAAAAATAACAAGTGAAGTGATCAAAAATAATTAGCAATGGAAGAATAACATCCCATTAGGCCAGTATCAAAGAATCAAATGTAACTGTACTAATACAGAGGATTTAAAAAAAGAAGCCAAGATTTTAACCAATACATTTTTTTGAGAAAGGTTACAATCCCAATCTTTTAAAGGAGACCCTTAATAAGGTAGATAACATTAATAGAATAGATCTAATTAGTAATAAGTCCAAACTTATTCCTCAAAACACAGATCCAATAGATAATCCTCCTAAATTTGTTACTAAATATAGTAATCAACATTACAAGATTAGGAATATATTAACTAAACATTGGCAAGTTTTGAAACTTGATCCTGTATTGGGAAAAGTATTAGGCAATAAACCTGATGTTATATTTAGGAGAAATAGGGATATTAAGAATTTTATTTCTCCTACTAAGCTTCGTCAACCTTCAAATTTGGGTCAGCTAACCAATTGGTGTGGGGCAACCGTAGGTTTATTTCCATGCAAACAAAAGGAATGTATTATGTGCCATCGCATTGCACATAATAATAAAAAAAATTCTAATTTTGATGGTAGTAAAATTTATAAATGTAAGAGCAGGTGTTCTTGTCACACTACCTATGTTGTATACCAACTATCCTGCAAGTATGGCAACATTTATATTGGTCAAACTAAACGTAAGATCAAATATAGACTTAGGGAACATATTAGAAATATTGAAGAAGGATTTGATAACCATAGTGTATCCCATCATTTCAAATTGTTCCACAATCAAAATCCGAATGATCTTGCTATATCCATTGTAGAATGGGTTGCTCCCAACAAATGGGATACTAATAGGTTATTGAAGTTAAGACAAAGAGAAACTTTTTGGATCAAGACTTTAGATTGTCTTGATCCTAAGGGGCTTAATATTTATCTTGATATTTTAGCATTTTTTTTATTTTATAAATTTAGTGTTTATTAATTTTATTACATTGTATTCATTTTTTCTGGCTGACTACATAAGTTGAACCCAGTGATGTATTTATTGTCCAGTGGTAGTAGTGGTATATTTTATTTCAGTGTATATATGTATAGGATTTACCTAATTAGTGAATATAGTGACTTATATTGTATATTCATTATATATATTTATTATATTTTTAATTACTGAATGTATTATAATAAACTATTTTTACATGTTTCCTCATTTCTTTAACTGTATCATTTTATATTCGTATCCATGTTTTATTATTGAGCAATATCGTTAGGGGTAATAATATTAATTAATATTTATTTTCATTCTATTTATACACTTATTTTAATAGGTTTTTTTGTATTAAATATTGTCATGTTTGTAATTTTGGTTGTATGTTGATGCTTACAATCGGTGCTTGGATCCGTTATAATCATCTAATCTTTAACATTTATCATATAGCAATTTTTAGGGGTCAATCACTCTCTGTAATCATGTCAATACCTTCTCTTTTATCCAGACCTTTATTCCGCTAACAGCATTGTTATTGGTCAAATGGGGAGGCTTTTTTTGGGAATCACCCTTTATTAGAGATCAAGCACTGATTGTATAGCAGTTCTTGAGAAAGTCGTGTAGATCGGGCCAAAACACGTAGAACATGCTGTTCATTTCCTTTTAGCCCTGTGAGGCTTCTGTAGGTCCTCTTGTGCTTCGTGCACGGTTTGTGGTTCCCTATTGGATAAGAGCCAAGGGTGTGTGGGTTATTCCTCAACATGCTTAGCCGGGTTTGTTAAATTTTTTGGTGTGCAGCGTTATCAATAATCAGGGACAGGACGCTATTATACAAGCATTTGATCCACATCGATCAAGCCTGGCATGAATTGATCGATTTTAAAGAGGAATACATACCTTGATGTGCCTGTATTTTATGTCCATCTTGTGAGTATATATATAGTGTGTGTTGCTATAAATAAAATTTGGCTCTGTGTCCTGCGCTTCTCTCCTCCTTCTATACCTTTTCAGATGTTTTGGGTCATCCAGATCTACCCGTACAAGAGGAGCAGCAGCACATTCTGGAGTTTCAACCATCAGCTATCTTGAACTTTCATTATCACTTTTTAAGTATTGTTTATATTATTTGTATCTATACCCTTGATATTTTGTGTTGCTCTTAATGCTTAGGAACATTTAGGATAGTTTTAGATTGATATTTGTTTTGGTGTATTTATATACATTTACGTATTTTAATCATATTTTGTTCTATTACACTTGTTCAATTGGACAGTGGTTACACTTTCACTATTCACATATATGTTTACAGCTCAATTAGTGCTACTTTTGTGTCTTTATTGGCAATATATATTCTTATCCACTTACAGTTGCTGAAGTCCCGCTTGAAGGATCTTCATCCTGGCGGCTCCATCTTCATCCAGGAGGCACCATCTTCATCCAGGCGGCATCTTCTATTTTCACCCAGTTGGTGTCTTCTATCTTCATCCCGGCGGCGCGGAGCGGGTCCATCCTGAAGACATCCGGCGTGGAGCATCCTCTTCATACGGTTGCTGCCGTATACTAAATCTTTAATGCAAGGTACGCGATTCTAAATGGCATCCCTTGCATTCCTATTGGCTGATTTGATTTTGGAAATTCAGATCAGCCAATAGGATGAGAGCTACTGAAATCCTATTGGCTGTTCAAGTCAGACAATAGGATTAGAGCTCTCTTCCTATTAGCTGATTTGAATTTAATCAAATCAGCCAATAGGAATGCAAGGGACGCCATTTTGAAACGGCTCTCTTGCATTGAAGATTCAGTGTATGGCGGCGACCATATGAAGAGGATGCTCCGTGCCGGATGTCTTCAGGATGGACCTGCTCCGCTCCGCCGGGATGAAGATAGAAGACACCGCCGGGATGAAGATAGAAGATGCCGCTGGGATGAAGATAGAAGATGCCGCCTGGATGAAGATGGAGCCGCCGGGATGAAGATCTTTCAACTGAGTCTTCAGCAACTATAAGTGGATCCTTGGGGGTTAGTGTAAGGATTTTTTAAACTTTTTTGTGTGTTTTTTTTTTTTTAGTTTAGGGTTTGGGCTTTTTTTAAAAGAGGTAAATGCCCTTTTCAGGGCAATGCAAAAGAGCTAAATGCCCTTTTAAGGGCAATGTCCATACAAATGCCCTTTTCAGGGCAATCGGTAGATTAGTTTTTTTTTATATAGTTTTTTTTATTTTGTGGGTTTGGAGGGGTGGGTCTTTGTATTTTTTTTTTCAGGTAAAAGAGCTGTTTAGCTTAGGGCAATGCCCTACAAAAGGCCCTTTTAAGGGCTTTTGGTAGTTTATTAAACATTAGGTTTTTTTTATTTTGGGGTGTTTTTTAAAAAAAATGGGTATTAGAATAGGAATAATTGTTATTATTTTGGATAATTCGTTCATTATTTTGTGTAATGGTTTTTTTTCGTTTTGGGTGGGTTTTTCTTTTTAGAATACACTTTTTTTTATTTTTAATGGGCAGCAAAAGAGCTGAATGCCCTTTTAAGGGCAATGCCCATACAAATGCCCTTTTCAGGGCAATGGGTAGATTAGGTTTTACTTTATTTTTATTTTGTGGGTTTGGGGGTGGGAGTTTGTATACTGTTAGGGGGTGTTTGATTTTATTTTTTAGCAAAAGAGCTGTTAACTTTAGGGCAATGCCCTACAAAAGGCCCTTTTTATTGTCTTGGATAATTTCGTTTGTTATTTTTTGTAATGGTATTATTTTTCATTTTTTTTATTTAGTGTTTTTTATTTTTTGTAATGTTAGGTTTTAGTGTAAGGCAACTTAGGTTTTATTTCACAGGTAAGTTTGTATTTATTTAACTAGGTAGTTATTAAATAGTTAATAAAATAAAAATAAAATAAATACAAACTTACCTGTGAAATAAAAATAAAACCTAAGCTAGCTACAATATAACTATTAGTTATATTGTAGCTAGCTTAGGTTTTATTTCACAGGTAAGTATGCATCTAGTTTTAAATAGGTATTATTTAGTTAATAATTGTAACTTTAATTTAGCTCTATTTTAATTATGTTAAAGTTAGGGGGTGTTAGGGATAGGGTTTACGTTATGGTTACATTAGGGTTAGGTTTAGGGGTTAATATAGTTTAATTTCGGTTGCTGCGATGTGGGGGGCTGGTGGTTTAGGGGTTAATAGATTTATTTAGTGGTAGTGATGTGGGAGGCCAGAGGTTTAGGGGTTAATAGCTTTATTTAGTGGCAGCGATGTCGGGGAGTGGCGGAATAGGGGTTAATAGATTTATTATAGTGTGGGCGATGTTGGGGTGCAAGGGAATAGGGGTTAATAACTTTAGTATAGTGAGGTGATATCGGGGGAGGCAGATTAGGGGTTAATAGATTTATTTAGGTGGCGGCGATATCAGGGGCGTCAGATTAGGGGTTAATTACATTATGTAGGTGTCGGCGATGTCGGGGGCAGCAGATTAGGGGTGTTTAGACTTGGGGTTTATGTTAGGGTGTTAGGTTTAAACAAAGCTTTTTTTTTCCCCATAGACAAAAAACGCAGGTGTTAGTTTTTTTTCTGACCCGCTCTCCCCATTGATGTCTATGGGGAAAGTATGCACAAGCACGTCAAAACAGCGCTTGTATTTTGTGCGGTATGGAGCCTAAAACCACCATATCGCACGCACAAGCCAGCTGTTTCAAAACTTGTAATGGCTGCGCTATAGGGGTTTAAATAACGCAAATTTTGTTGCGTTCGTTAAATTCCCTATGGTGTGCATAACATGTGATCTACCTGTAAGTCATTTAAATGCTTTTATGTTGTGTTTTGAGCGCCTTTTCTTTTTAGCCTTATACTTTACTTTAGGTCTTGGGCCACGCAAATTTTTCAAGGGATATTTTGACTTTTGCTTGCGCAGTATTTCTAACTTTACACTTATATGAGCGATATTAATAACGCGTGCAGTATCCATTGAAAGTATAGGTTGCGCGCGAGCGAAGGCGGCTGCACCAACCCGTCTTGTGTGAAGGGCATTTAATCATGAACTTGTAATATCAAGTTGTGCGCTTATAATAGCGTGGTCAAGCAATACTGCTTATCGTGCCTGTGCTATCATTAGAGCTCCACTTGCAATCTAGCCCTTAATGTTTCAAGAATTTAATTTTATGAAAGGTAGATAGTACTGATAGCAGAATTTGATGGAGGTCATTGTCTTTCATATTTCACACAGAGTATTTATATAATTGTGTTAACTATAGCTTTGTTTTATTTGTTTTGTTGTTAATGTTTCTGGTGTTTGTATTAAGCACTTGATTGAACAATAAAAATAATTTTAAAAATAACTTATAGATTCAGTCAGTAGCTGATCACATCATATATGAGGTTAAAGGGACAGTTTACTCAAAACATTTCTCCCCTTTAATTTGTTCCCAATGATCCACTTTACCTGCTGGAGTGTATTAAATTGTTTACAAGTAGCTCCTTTACCCTTATATCAGCATTTGAAATAGGTGATTTAGCATGTGGTATCCCCACCTATTCTGAAAGTTTGTGGCTGCAGGTCCAAGCTATAGATAAGCTTTGTAAACACAGCCAGCAGAAGAAATTACATCCCCAGTGGGATATAGCAGAGATAAGGTAATAAAATGTTGATTTTCCATTGTTCTCTCCAAGTACTGGTGATTGTTTTATGGACAGATATAAGATAAAGAAGCAGGTATATGTATACAATGTGATACAGTAATGAGATCTGATTATACCTACAAGCTCAACCCATTTTATTAAGTTGTGGCTTCAAAACACAAAATCAGAGCTTTAATATACACAAATAAACCTTAAAAAGCTAATTTTCATATATTTTTTACACTGCAGTTGGTAATAAAAGCAATTGTAAACACATTAAGGGAAAAACTATTTTACAGTATACTGTCCCTTTAAGCTCTCTTGAAAGATTATTCCAAATTTATGGATGATGTGATCGGAGCCATGCCAGAAAGCCATCACAAGTTGCTTATGAAATAATTCAAATGATCCTAGGCTGAACTGCATCTATTGGTGAGTGAACTGACTTCTTGAAAAGAAACAAGGAAGATTTAATTGTCTACCATACCAAACGTCTTAACCTGAGGGGAAGGTCCAGAAGAAATAACAAGACCTAGAAAAGTACCTTAATGACCTCTTCAAGGATATTTTTGGCCAAATCATGGGATCTAAAAAGATTTGATAGAGCCCAAAGGGCTGTCTGCCCAAAAAAATGTTGCCTCGGAAAATACTTTAAAAGTGACTGGCTCAATTTGATCACTTAGTAGCAGTGTTTGTTTTCCACTTCAACACACAGGTAATTCATCAGTAAATCGGTACAGTAAAAACTTCTCTATAATTCTGGCCAATTGGAATATTATATACAGATTAGCATTGTGTAGAATATTTCAACAACAGAATTACACAATAATAGGTTCTGCATCAAATTAATTACAAGTAACTTGTTACTAATCAAGTTTACATGGATACGGATCATTAAACTGAAACGTATTTACTAGCTCAGGTTATGAAGAACTTTATGTCACAGTGTTTGTTTGCGGAAGCACTAGGCTGTTTGGCAAAACGCCAACAAAAAGCTACAAACATTTAGGTGAGATTTTAAATCTCTTTGCTATGGTATTTCATTTAGAATAGAAAGATGCATCTTAGTTCCTTTATATGCTATGTTTGTACTACTATTCCCTATACAAAAAAACTGTTGATAAGATTTCATTACATGCGAAAATAACAGAGTATTACAGAGTATTATGGTACATCGTTCCTGAAAAAAACAAAACAAATTATAATTAAAAGATAAGCCATTACGGGTTTCTTTACTATAGCAGTTTTTAATTAATACTGGAGGAAAGTCCCAGCAAATTGATAAGATAATTAAATACATCACAGACAAAAGTTAAAAAGCATAAAATGTAATTTAATTCAGAAATAAGATATGGTAAACCACAAAATGCCATGTATTACACATAAAAGTTTAAAAAAAATGTAGGGCTAGATTACAAGTGAAGTGCTAATTTAACACATGCCAGCAAACAGGCACATTTACCTATTTGTGGGCATGCAATAAATAACCAGCCATTACAAATGGCTGATTATTGCTACCGCAAGCTCGCGGTAGTAATTAGCGCTTATGAAATTAGGCAGAGATCAGATCTCTGATTAATTTTATAAATATAAAAAGAAAAGAAGAACAAAGAACTAGCTCACATGTAATATGTGATATTTTATCTACAAACTTATGAATAAAATGTTATAAATGAGGTGCATTCTGGAAACAATTTATACAAAAGGAGTATTTGAAGAGAAGTGGATGGACCAAAATAAGGTACATCCAAAAGACCAGATATAAAGCACACTTTCTATCTATAATAAGTTACAGAGACAGGTAGGGTTATATGCAAAAAGAGTAAATTTTATGTAATCATAAATATATAAAAAAACAACATACATATGTACAAAAGTATGACTATACACATGAAGACAAACAAGACAAACATACACAACACATGGGCCCCTCACAAAAAGAGAGCGTTGCTAGCCGGCTAGATGAAAGCACTAGCAAGGAAAAACACCATCCAGGCCACTGTTAAACAAGCTGCCAACTCCACCGGTCTCAAGTGTCAGGTATACTACCTCTCCTTCAGCTAGTCAGTATTGTCAAAAAAGCTCACTCACTGGTGCTTTATCTTTAACTTGGATGTTGTCAGTTGCACTGTGTAATTACAACTGGATAAACAAAAGCTGTGTCTGCAAAACAACAAAAAGTGATTATTTTTAAGGGGTGGGGGTGATTCTTTTCAATACCCACTATGTATATATATATATATATATATATATATATATATATATATATATATGTATATATATATACACAGTATATATCAAACAAACTGAAAGATAATCAGCGCTAAAAAATAGAAAAGATAATAAAAATAAAATAGATGATTACTAAGTTTAAAAATAAATGAATAATTATAATAAACATTCAAAAATTCGTAAAAGTTGGTAAAAAACTCAGAAATTGATGACAGATATCACCAAGACATATTACTCGAAAAAAGAATAGTAGTCAGCAAAAGAGTCAATACAGTCAATTAGGATAAAATCCAAAATACACACTCTTACATATAATCCAGTGTTTCAGACAGTCAGAGTGGTATCAGACCTCACAAACAAGTGTATATGGTTGTTTGTAGTCTGCACTTGTGTCCACACCTAGGTGTATGCTGCTCTCCTGGGGGTGTATCAACAATAGCCCCCCGAGTGAAGACTACAAAAACTGAAAGACATAAAAGGAGAAGCGAAACTGGACTCAAGTGAGATACTTTAATAACAAGGATAAAACTTTAAAATTAAGGTATTGAGCGGAACAGATTTAAAAAATAAACAAGCGCAGCCGTGAAGTCTTACTGCGTCCTCCTGACTCCCGGTTTATTGTTTAATCTAACTAGATCAGATGTTAGACAATAGTCTCCAGAAGAGCCGTCTCAGGTACAGCGTGAGTCTTTTTGGCTGGATTTGTTAGCGGTTCATGTGAGCAGTCTTTTAGTTAACGCCTGCTTCTGTAGTATACACTTTCTGCAACTAACACCTGGTGCGTATACCTGTGGGTGTATTCTCCGTCTTGAGATGAAAGTGTATACTACAGCAGGTAGCAGGGAGTAGGGGTGAACCGGGAGTCAGGAGGACACAGTAAGACTTCACGGCATTCGCCTGTTTTAAAGACACACATTTGATGCGCTTGTTTATTTTTTAAATCTGGTACACTCAATGCCTTATTTTTAAAGTTTTATCCTTGTTATTAAAGTATATCACTTGAGTCCAGTTGCGCTTCTCCTTTAATGTCTTTTAATATATATATAATTTCCTCAAGTTTAGCACTCTCAATTACAGTCCGGGGTGCACAGCATCAAAATTAGATAATGCAGGAAAAAAGCAGGCACTCTCCGTTTAAATCCACAAACTTTCCTTTACTGTGTATCAAGTGACGTTTCGGGGTTTCACCCCCGTCCTCAGACTTACAATGTAAATAAAAAAAGTAAAAGTAAAAAAACTTTATCTAAAAATAGTCTCGAAAAGGGCATTCGTTGGGCTGTGCCCTCGTTGAATTGATTACAGTGATTTTGAGGGGGGAAACATATTCTTAAGAAAACCTAATAAAAAAATGCCCTGAAAGGACGTAAGTGATTAGAGCTATTTTGCAAAAAAAACACTATCATAAAAAATTCCTAATAAAAAATGCTCTGAAAAGGATATAAGTGATTATAACTCTTTTGCAAAAAAACAAACAAAAAAAAAAAAACCCTACACTAAACGTAACTCCTCCCTAAAAAAAACTAAGACTAACTCTTATATACATATATACACACACACACACACATATATATATATATATATATATATATATATATATATATATATATAATATATATATATATATATATATATATATACACAAATCAGCCAATATACTGTATATATAAATATACACTCTACTATGGTTGGTGAAGTTCCACGTTTACATACTGGGTCCTGCCACCTTGGAATTTAGGTATTTTTATACCTTGTGACAGAAGTGGGACCTGTATAGGGGTAAGATAGAAGAGTGGCTTGGAAAAGAGCTGCAGGCATAGGAGTAAAAACAAAAGTATGGTGAGTTATAAATATGCTATTATAGCTGTGTCCAGTTGATTAATAGCCTTTAAAAGTGTAATTTTACTAAAACAGCACAACCATAAAGACCTTGAAAATGTAACTTTGCTCTGGCCAATCAGAAGACAGATAGCTCCTGTATTGATTGTAGCTTTTCTGGAGGAAGAGGACATTTAAATAAAAAATGTACATTGCCTCCAATAGGTATTCATGAGTCTAAGAGAACATTGTAATATTATGATATTATATTATTTGCAGGGGGGTTTAACAAAGTCATATTCAAGCAATAGTGCAATAATATAAATATTTACCATTTTGTGATGGTAAACATCTCATACTGCATTTAGCTGAGCGATGACGAATTCAGCTTTATCCACATGGAGTCCGAGCTGGACTCCATGTGGGGCACGCAACGATTGGATGAAGCCGGATTTGTCATTAATCAGCTTAATGATGTATGAGAAGGGGGGCGGAGGAATGGCACGATGTTTACCATCACAAAATGGTAAAATTTTTACATATAAAGCTCCTTAAAAACATTTAATCAATGAAAGTGCCCCTGTTTTGAGAATAATTGTATTTAGGGGTCGACTTATGAAAGCCTTCGGCAGGCTTCATACCCCTTACGATTGCAGATTCTCACAAGAGAACCTGCAGTCCGTATTTCCTAACCTTTCGCCACCTCTTAGTTGGTGAATTTCAGCTCCTGCCCACGTGTGATTGGCTGTGCGTGGGATTGCACGCAAGTGGAAAATAGCACTCATGTGCAATGCTGAATTCTGGCAGTGGAATTCAGCCCACCAGAGGCGAGCTGCAGTGGACAGGGGCGCGTATGTGCGCCCCTGTCCTCCGCAGCTTGATAAATCGACCGCAAAATGTGCATTACACTCAGAAAGTTTACAATCACTTTAAATAGTGTAGAATTGCATAATCAACAACTGTATAATAAAACGACAATGCAATTGCACTTACTCTGAATTTTAAAAGATCAGTAGATTTTAATCAGAACTAGAAAATCAGAAGAGGACAAATATCCAAACCTGAGGAAAGCTGCTATGTACTTTTATTTGGATCTATTTACCAGCTTTCTCACATATGAAGATTATTAAGTTAAAATACAGATCTACCTTAACTTGAGGCTATGGCCCCTATTTATCAAAGTCTGGCGGACCTGATCTGACAGTGCGGATCAGGTCCGCCAGACTTCGCTGAATATGGAGAACAATACGCTCACCGTATTCAGCATTGCACCAGCAGCTCACAAGAGCTGCTGGTGCAACGCCGCCCCCTGCAGACTTGCGGCCAATCGGCCGCCAGCAGAGGGTGTCAATCAACCCAATCGTACTCGATCGGGTTGATTTCCGGCGATGTCTGTCCGCCTGCTCAGAGCAGGTGGACAGGTTATGGAGCAGTGGTCTTTGTGACCGCTGCTTCATAACTGCTGTTCTGGCGAGTCTGAAGACTCGCCAGAAACACAGGGCATCAAGCTCCATTTGGAGCTTGATAGATAGGCTCCTAGGGATCAGCACTTATTCTCCTGATTATGAAAAAAGTGCAGACACAACGCAGCGCAAATCTTTACACCAGTGATGTGAAAAGTGTGCACAAAATACATTTATTGAAATGTGCTGCAGACAGGGCTGGTACAAGAAATTGTGCTGCCTGGGTCTGAGAATGCAATGATCCTCCCCCCCCCGCTTAGAATTGCACAAAATCCATTTATTGAAATGTGCTGCAGACAGGGCTGGTACAAGAAATTGTGCTGCCTGCCTGAGTCTGAGAATGCAATGATCCCCCCCCAGTAGTAATATTACTGATTACTATATCAACCTACTAGCCTGGCTGCTAACCTTACTAAGCCTGCCTACCTGCATGCAACTAATGGTTATGCGCAATTGCGCAATAAGTGGGAAGGAGGTTAGGAAAGAGATGCACTTGTCCGACCTTGAATGTCACTCCTGACCAGTTTTGTGTCTTTGTGCATGAAGAGCTTATGCTCCTGGGAGCCTAAGAATTTTCCCACAGAGACACAGGACAGGACTGGCCTGTATCTGACAGTGACTGACTCAGTCACTGAAGTGCTGCAACTTGTCAAGTGCTGCCTGAGTCCGATGGACCCACTTGGTCCCATAGTTGAGCCAGCTCTGGCTGCAGATTAAAAAAAAAAAATCTTTAATATTGCACACCAGAAACACTAAGTAAAATTATTAGTTTTGAAGAGTCAACCAGCACCATTTATTAATGAAAACATTCAAATAAAAAGGGTTGGTAAATTCAAATATAACAGACTTCCTTAGGCTACACACACTGAGCCTTAAAGGGACATTGTACTCTAGATTTCTCTTTGCATAAATGTTTTGTAGATGATCCATTTATATAGCCCATCTGGTAGTGTTTTTATAACAATTTATAGTTTTGCTTATTTTTTAATAACATTGTGCTGATTTTCAGACTCCTAACCAAGCCCCAAAGTATGCACTATTACATAAACAGGAGAAGGCAGGAGTCTGTAATCTCTATTTTCATATGCAGGGAAGGGGGGAGTGTCTGCTCTTACTGCTTTCCCAGACCCTTTCACTGGGTGTCCCAGCCTAACCTCATCAATAGTGCTAAACTGGGAGGTTCTAAGTGAATTTTTTTAAAGGATTTATACTGGATTGTTAGATCAGTATCTGTGCATATTCTTCTTTATATAAGTGTCTAGTACATGCAGTTATATGAAAATTGGTGTATAATATCCCTTTAAATATACGCTCTTGCTAAAGTAACAAATGACCTGTTATCAGCTAAAGCAAAAGGCCATTACTCCTTACTAATTCTTCTTGACCTGTCCGCAGCTTTTGACACAGTTGACCATCCTCTCCTCCTAAAAATACTACATTAATTTGGCATCCGAGACACAGCCCTCTCCTGGTTTGCATCATATCTTTCAAACCGCTCGTTTTCAGTTTCCTTTAACAACATATCTTGTGATCCTATGCCTCTTTCAGTTGGAGTACCGCAAGGCTCTGTCTTGGGCCCCTTGCTTTTCTCTCTTTATACATCCTGCCTTGGAAAACTTATAGCCTCCTTTGGATTCCAGTACCACCTATATGCTGATGATACCTAAATCTATCTTTCCTCTCCTGATATCTTTCCTTCTTTACTCAACCAGATTTCTGACTGCCTCTCTGAAATTTTCTCTTGGATGTCTTCACACTACCTCCAACACAATCTGTCTAAAACTGAGCTGCTTCTTATCCCCCCCTCTTCGAGACATCCAACACCTGACATTTCTCTGATGGTTGGAGACTCTATTCTCAACACCTCACCCCAGGTCTGCTGCCTTGGGGTCACACTAGACTCAGAACTCACATTCAACCCACATATACAAGCGCTTACCAAATCCTGCCGTTCACACCTACGCAACATTTCCAGAATTCGTCCCTTCCTTACTCAAAAAAACTACAAAAATACTTATTCATTCCCTCATTTTGTCACGCATTGATTATTGCAATCTACTCCTAAATGGCCTTCCAAAACACCGCCTCTCCTCCCTCCAATCTATTATGAATGCTTCTGCTAGACTCATTCACCTAAGTCAACGATCTACATCAGCTGCTCCACTCTGCCAGTCTCTACACTGGCTCCCCATATACTCCAGAATACAATTTAAAGTATTAGCCCTAACCTACAAAGCACTCAACAGTCTAACTCCCAACTATATTTCCTCTCTCATTGGGAAATATTCCCCATCCCGTCCTCTTCGATCAACCTCTGACCTACGTCTCTACACTCCTGTTATCTCTATGTCCCACTTCCGCCTCCAAGACTTTGCACGTGCTGCTCCTGTCCTCTGGAACTCTCTACCCCGCTCCATTAGACTGTCTCCAACCTTGTATAGCTTCAGACGATCCTTGAAAACCCACCTATTCAGAGAGGCATACCATCTCTCCTCCATCCCGCATCCGAACCAAACTAATACATGTACATGAACTGACTCACTGCTGCAAATACAACCGATGTAACAAGCTACCCCAACCTTATGTCTCTGCACCCTAAACCTATAGACTGTGAGCTCTCCGGAGCAGGGCCCTCTTCCTCCTGTACTAGATTTGTTTTGTTTTGTTATGTTTTGCATTTTATCAAAAATCTTTGTCATTGTATACCCCTATCATTGTATCCAGTGCTATGGAATTTGGCGGCGCTATACAAATAAATGATAATAATACTCTCTGTCTCTCTCTCTCTGTTCATGTGCAAAATCCATGCATTGAGATGTGCTGCAACTAAAAAAAAAAAATCTTTAAAATTGCACCCCAGATGCACAAGATACAGCTATTAGTTGGGAAATATCAACCAGCACCCATTATTAATGACAAATTCGAATCCAACAGGGATGATAGGCATAAGGCAAAAGGGAGTTAAAAGCCCCACAAAATATCTGTTTTGTCCTTAGATTTGGACTTCATAACTGCTAATGTGGAAAATCATTAACCCTGTCTATGATTTATGTGAAAAACACCCTGGTAATTCTTATTATGTGGAGCATTCTACATGCACAATTTTTCTTAAATTTGGCATAAGTAGATCTCAGTGACAAATTTTACAAAAAAGTAGATCACAACTCACTAAAGTCCAGGCACACCTGGCATATGGTTTTCTAAACACCAGCACCTTTTACTTTGTTTTCTAGGACCTAGATTTGGAGTTTGGCGTTAGCCTTGAAAACCAGCGTTAGAGGCTCCTAACGCTGGTTTTAGGCTACCGCCGGTATTTGGAGTCACTCAAAATAGGGTCTAACGCTCACTTTTCAGCCGCGACTTTTCCATACCGCAGATCCCCTTACGTCAATTGCGTATCCTATCTTTTCAATGGGATCTTTCTAACTCCGGTATTTAGAGTCGTTTATGAAGTGAGCGTTAGACATCTAACGACAAAACTCCAGCCGCAGGAAAAAAGTCAGTAGTTAAGAGCTTTCTGGGCTAACGCCGGTTTCTAAAGCTCTTAACTACTGTACTCTAAAGTACACTAACACCCATAAACTACCTATGTACCCCTAAACCGAGGTCCCCCCACATCGCCGACACTCGAATAAATTTTTTTAACCCCTAATCTGCCGACCGCCAACTACATTATCCTTATGTACCCCTAATCTGCTGCCCCTAACACCGCCGACCCCTGTATTATATTTATTAACCCCTAACCTGCCCCCCACAACGTCGCCTCCACCTACCTACACTTATTAACCCCTAATCTGCCGACCGCAAAGCGCCGCCACCTATGTTATCCTTATGTACCCCTAATCTGCTGCCCCTAACACCGCCGACCCCTATATTATATTTATTAACCCCTAATCTGCCCCCCACAACGTCGCAGCCAGCTACCTACAATAATTGACCCCTAATCTGCCGACCGGAGCTCACCGCTATTCTAATAAATGTATTAACCCCTAAAGCTAAGTCTAACCCTAACACTAACACCCCCCTAAGTTAAATATAATTTACATCTAACGAAATTAATTATCTCTTATTAAATAAATTATTCCTATTTAAAGCTAAATACTTACCTGTAAAATAAATCCTAATATAGCTACAATATAAATTATATTTATATTATAGCTATTTTAGGATTAATATTTATTTTACAGGTAACTTTGTATTTATTTTAACCATGTACAATAGCTATTAAATAGTTAAGAACTATTTAATAGCTAAAATAGTTAAAATAATTACAAAATTACCTGTAAAATAAATCCTAACCTAAGTTACAATTAAACCTACCGACGCCTACTAGCCGAATGACGGTTCCTTTAAGGGACGTCATCCAAGATGGCGTCCCTCGAATTCCGATTGGCTGATAGGATTCTATCAGCCAATCGGAATTAAGGTAGGAATATTCTGATTGGCTGATGAAATCAGCCAATCAGAATCAAGTTCAATCCGATCGGAACAGCCAATAGAATGCGAGCTCAATCTGATTGGCTGATTGGATCAGCCAATCGGATTGAACTTGATTCTGATTGGCTGATTCCATCAGCCAATCAGAATATTCCTACCTTAATTCCGATTGGCTGATAGAATCCTATCAGCCAATCGGAATTCGAGGGACGCCATCTTGGATGACGTCCCTTAAAGGAACCGTCATTCGGCTAGTAGGCATCGGGAGAAGAGGATGTTCCGCGTCGGAGGTCTGCAAGATGGATCCGGAAGAAAGAAGATTGAAGATGCCGTTGATAGAAGACTTCATCCGGATCATGGACCTCTTCAGCTCCCGCTTGAATGAAGACTTCATCAGGATCATGGACCTCTTCAGCTCCCGCTTGGATGAAGACTTCAGCCGGATCATGGACCTCTTCAGCCCCCCGCTTGGGCTTGGATCAGGACATCGGAGGAGCTCTTCAGGACGGATCGGTGAACCTGGCAGGGTGAAGATAAGGTAGGAAGATCTTCAGGGGCTTAGTGTTAGGTTTATTTAAGGGGGTTTGGGTTAGATTAGGGGTATGTGGGTGGTGGGTTGTAATGTTGGGGGGGGTATTGTATGGTTTTTTTTTTACAGGCAAAAGAGCTGAATTCTTTGGGGCATGCCCCGCAAAGGGCCCTGTTCAGGGCTGGTAAGGTAAAAGAGCTTTGAACTTTAGTAATTTAGAATAGGGTAGGGCATTTTTTATTTTGGGGGGCTTTGTTATTTTATTAGGGGGCTTAGAGTAGGTGTAATTAGTTTAAAATTGTTGTAATATTTTTCTTATGTTTGTAAATATTTTTTTATTTTTTGTAACTTAGTTCTTTTTTATTTTTTGTACTTTAGCTAGTTTATTTAATTGTATTTATTTGTAGGAATTGTATTTAATTAATTTATTGATAGTGTAGTGTTAGGTTAATTGTAGGTAATTGTAGGTAGTTTATTTAATTAATTTATTGCTAGTGTAGTGTTAGGTTTAATTGTAACTTAGGTTAGGATTTATTTTACAGGTAATTTTGTAATTATTTTAACTATTTTAGCTATTAAATAGTTCTTAACTATTTAATAGCTATTGTACATGGTTAAAATAAATACAAAGTTACCTGTAAAATAAATATTAATCCTAAAATAGCTATAATATAAATATAATTTATATTGTAGCTATATTAGGATTTATTTTACAGGTAAGTATTTAGCTTTAAATAGGAATAATTTATTTAATAAGAGATAATTAATTTCGTTAGATGTAAATTATATTTAACTTAGGGGGGTGTTAGGGTTAGGGTTAGACTTAGCTTTAGGGGTTAATACATTTATTAGAGTAGCGGTGAGCTCCAGTCGGCAGATTAGGGGTTAATAATTGAAGTTAGGTGTCGGCGATGTTAGGGAGGGCAGATTAGGGGTTAATACTATTTATTATAGGGTTAGTGAGGCGGATTAGGGGTTAATAACTTTATTATAGTAGCGCTCAGGTCCGGTCGGCAGATTAGGGGTTAATAAGTGTAGGCAGGTTGAGGCGACGTTGTGGGGGGCAGATTAGGGGTTAATAAATATAATATAGGGGTCGGCGATGTTAGGGCAGCAGATTAGGGGTACATAGGGATAATGTAAGTAGCGGCGGTTTACGGAGCGGCAGATTAGGGGTTAATAATAATATGCAGGGGTCAGCGATAGCGGGGGCGGCAGATTAGGGGTTAATAAGTGTAAGGTTAGGGGTGTTTAGACTTGGGGTACATGTTAGAGTGTTAAGTGCAGACGTAGGAAGGGTTACGCATAGCAAACAATGGGGCTGCGTTAGGAGCTGAACGCGGCTTTTTTGCAGGTGTTTGTTTTTTTTTCAGCTCAAACAGCCCCATTGTTTCCTATGGGGGAATCGTGCACGAGCACGTTTTTGAGGCTGGCCGCTTGCGTAAGCAACTCTGGTATCGAGAGTTGAAGCTGCGTTAAAAATGCTGTACGCTCCTTTTTTGGAGCCTAACGCAGCCATTCTGTGGACTCTCAATACCAGAGTTATTTTTATGGTGCGGCCAGAAAAAAGCCGGCGTTAGTTTTTCGGGTCGTTACCGACAAAACTCCAAATCTAGCCGTATGTTTTTTCCCAAAAAAATATATGTGTATAAATATGTTTCCTGTCAAATAGCTACTATAAGGATACATATTTTGAGTTACTGTATGTCCCAAGACCAAAAGTTATTACTTCCTACAAGCATTTTATTTGTATAGCTACTTGAGTACCCATCAGTGGCTGTTCTAGGAGGTCCAACAAAGGTGGTGAAAACATTGAAAGATAAAGCAAACATAATATTTGGAACCCTTTGCAGCCTAACGGTGGTGCTACACGTACGTTTGAAGGTGAATAGCACCCCCACTGAACCGCTATTGGTGCCCATTTAAAAGAACACTAAATCCTCTGAGATTGTTACATTTCAGCTCATTTATACCTTTCTCGAGTCTAATTGACCTCCACAGGTGATGTCAAAAAGAGAATATTATTTTTTTTTTTTTAACGTAGGACATATTTGAAGTATCCATTAATATAAAGAAATTAAACACCTTGCTCTTTACTTCAATGAAATAAGAAAATAATTTAATTTAAAAAAATAATTATTATTCTCAGGCTAATATTTAATTTGAGTATAATTATGTCTAGCATATTTTGATGTTTAGTGTCCATTTAAAGAAGTCTGTAAAAGCCTTAGGGTAGCCTCTGATTAGAACTAAATGTCTTTTTTTTTTTAAAGGATCAAATAATTGGGGCTCATTTTCTATGTACTTATCTGGGATAATCAGGAAGAACTGGAACCTATTTTAACATCAAAAAGGTCAAGCACACACAAGGGAATTTGACCCTCTAAATGAAAAAAATCAGCTTAAAGGGACACTCAAATAAAAATTAAACTTTTATTATTCTGATAGTGCAGCAATTTTAAACAACTTTCCAATTTACTTCAGTAACAAAATGTGCTCAGTCTTTTTATATTTACACTTTTTGAGTCTCAAGCTCCTACTGAGCATGTGCAAGAATTCACAGAATATACAAACATGCATTTGTGATTGGCTGATGCCTGTCACATGATACAGGAGGAGTGGAAATAGACATAACTTTGAAATTTATCAGAAAAAAAACTTCTAGTGATTTGAAGTTCGGACTAAGTGAATTTTCTTTTATCATGTGTTTGTTGATTATGCAAATCTACTGTATTTACTAGTCCTTTAATCCTCTATCATTTTTGGCTGGTGTACCTAATGTAAGATTACATCATCATTCCCCCGGAAGTTAGTAATATCCTCCAAGTCATAACCTCTTTGTGGATAAAAAATGACCCCAGGCTCAGCTGAAGACCAAGCCTGAAAGCCTATGAGAACACTCTGATTTGTGCAATCCAACCAGGTGAGTAATATCAAGACACCATCATGTGTGATCCCCCCCCAATAAAAAAAAAATGTCAGCTACATAAATGGCCAGGGACAAACCACTTGTGCCTATAGATAGCTGTCTTCTTTACTTTACAATAAAATCTATTGTGCATGATGACTCTGATGGACTGGCAATAGATAGAGAAGTATTTTTAGCAGTACTCAGTGACTATTCTAGTCAATATCAGGTCAGTACTGTGATTAGTACTAGGTTATGGACACTTCCCTCTATGTTTGTGACAGCAGTCTTATATATTTTTTAAATGCAGTGTTCTGCTATCTCTCAGACACATTAATTGTTGTTTTAACCCAGCGTGTGTGTTTGTTATTCCTTAGACTTGTTTGCATGGCTTAACCTTGGCAGTGTTTGTATATTTTACATAGCTAATTGAATTAGAATTATTCTTCATTTACTGACTCCATTAGACATATTTATATATCTTCTATATATTATTATATATCAAAATACACACACATACATTTCCAATTAAAATCTAAAGTACCATGTAAAATCTAAAGTACATTTTGAGTAAAATTAAATTTTTAAAAGGAACACTGAAGTAAAAATCTTTTTTTTTTTTTTTTTTTTTAAATCTTTATTTAAGCTTAGCCATTCAAAACACAAAGGAAATTACCAAGTTCCGAACATGGATACTGTCACGCAGGACAGTCAATATTTCAAACAAATGAAAAAATATTTCAAATAAAATGTAACTAATGCACTTATAATATTAAATAAAACAGAGTTTTCGGCCTATAATTTGACCATGACCAGAACTCCACATCAACTAACATCATAATGGCTAATATTTTATAAGCATATAAACAACCATTAAGACACCATAAAACAAAAACAACCCAATAACACAGAAAGCAAAAAGAAAAAGAAAGGAGGAAAGAAAAAAAAAAAAAAAAAAAAAGGGAGGAGCCCCCCCCCCGCAGAACGATATTTTATGGAGTATCTATAAACCCCACTTAATCTATATCGCGAGCATTCCTAAGCCATGTCTCCGGAAATACCTGCAGTATAACCAGCTCTGCAAAACTCACTGAGGAGAGAAATGGCAATAAGATCTGCTTCTGGAGACTAGGAGTGTAGGTTTTAATTACCGGCGCCCAGCCTACCAGAAATTCTCTAATTCTTTTTTCAGATACCTGCTGTAAATGAAAAGATTCAAAAATGATATGAGCTTGGATATCTCTCAACACTGACGGAAAAGAAGGGGGAGACTTTGACACCCATTTTTTGAAAATATTATATCTCACCGTCATTACAATAGTATTTACGACCCGCCGCGTAAGACTATTTCCCTCCTCCATAAATAGTAACACTACCTCCTTAAAAGACAGGGAAATAGTACTTTCGAATACTCTGTTATACCAATATTGTACCTTCTGCCATAATTGAAAAATTTTAGGACAGGTCCATAACATATGACAGATATCCGCCCGAACATACGAACAGTGTTCACATATAAATAGCTTACCAGGGTAATATTTAGTTAATGTTGCCGGAGAATAATACGAGTTGTTTAATAATTTTAAATGAGATTCTTTCCAACTCTCTACCACCGGGTATCTGACAACTGTTGCCAGGCTTTTGGATATTAATTCAAACTCTAGGGCTGGGAAATAGAATTGCCAAGATTGACTCAATTTATCCTTCTCTCCTATACCTTGTTTGGAAAGCATAATATCATATAGAAGAGAGATCGATGCATCCCCTCCAATAAATTTTCTGATACAGATCTTGATCTCGGGCCACTCCCATCCTCTAGACGCATACCAACTTTGAGCGCAAAGAAAATGGCGGATTTGAAAATAAGCAAATCGATTAGAACTGGGTAGAGAGAATTTCTCCCTGATGGTCTCCCACGGGAGTATCTGCATACCGTTATCGAGTAGTTGATACACATATTCCAGACCTCCAGCCATCCAGACCTGAAAACATTTATGATCTATTCCTGGTCGAAAAAGGGGATTCCTTCTAATAGGCAGAAAGTCCGAAAAAAAGGGGTCTATTTTTGCCAGTTTGCAAAATTTATGCCATATCACCACTACATTCCTAACTGAGCTAAGGGAGGATATCTTCGTCGGTAAAGCCTTCAACGGGCAATGCAAGAGCGCCACTAGGGACCATGGTTTAACCATATACGATTCCAACTCGTATGTAGTAACCAAGTTGGACTGAGCAATCCAATCCAATGCTATTTTAATTAGGGCTGCCCAATTGTATAATTTAATACTGGGCAGGGCTACGCCTGCTTCTGTGTATTTCTGGGTTAGCCTATTAATCGATATTCGAGGTTTCTTCGACTTCCAAAGAAACCTCGAAAACCAAGAAGATAAATTCTTCAGATCCCTATTAAGTATCATAAGAGGTAAATTCTGCAAGTAGTAAAGGATTTTGGGAAAAATTATAGATTTGATTAGGTTGGCCGAAGCTGATAGTGATAAGGGAAAAGCCGACCAGAGCTTAAGATCCTCCTGAATTTTTTGAAAAAGTGTCCTAAAATTGGCCTGATACCACTGTTTCGGGTTTCTATTAATTTCTAGCCCAAGATATTTAATGGCATTGACATTACGAAATAGTGTATTGGGGCGCTCCCTGTGCTGACGCCCGAGCCACATCAAGTCACTCTTCCCCATATTAATCTTATAACCCGCAAATGTACTAAAAAGCTTTATCGTGTCAACAATTCTCGGGATAATAACTGATGTTTTATTCAGAAATAGCAAGATATCGTCAGCATAGAGGAGAATTTTCAAGTTCTGCTCACCTAACGGGATTCCGGGCAGGACCTCTCGCAGTCTAATCGCCAGAGGTTCTAGGACAATATTAAACAAGAGAGGCGAGAGTGGACATCCCTGCCTTGTACCTCTCTGCAAGCGAATGCCAGGAGAAGTCCTGCCATTTACTAACAGATAAGACACCGGATTGTGATATATTTTGGCAACAAAATTAAAAAAGCTACCCCCAAAACCAAATCCCGTTAGAGTCGCAAAAAGATATCTCCAGGAGATGCAGTCAAATGCTTTGACCGCATCTAGTGTAAGGACCGCTAGGTCCTTAAATTCCGGCTTCTCTTCCAGTTGCTCTGTATTCCAAGTATAGTCCACTAGGGTTGTTAGTTTTCTTATATTTTTAGAGGAACTACGGTTTGCCATGAAACCCACCTGGTCGACATGGATCAATCTATCCAGACATGACACTAGTCTCTGGGCTATAATGGACACCAAGATTTTATAGTCCGCATTGAGGACAGCGATAGGCCTATAGGAGGCTGGGTCCTCCGGATTTTTCCCTTTTTTTAAGATCAGGGAGATGTTAGCCGCGGCGAAGAGAGAAGAAATAGTGTTATCTGATATATAATAGTTATTAAACAATCTCTCTAAAATGGGTATAACCTGATCAGAAAGGCTTTTATAAAACTCAGAAGGAAATCCGTCTGGACCCGCCGCTTTGTTAAGTTTGGCACGTGCAATAGCTTTACTTATTTCTTCCGCCGTAACTGGTGCATTTAGCACTTCTAATTCCTCTATTTGGATTTTAGGAACCATAATAGAGGACCAAAATTCCAACTGATTATCCAGGCTATATTCCCCTTCAGAATAAAGATGCTGATAAAATCGGAAAAAGGTTCCAGAAATTTCATCAGTATCCGAGGTGCAACCCTTTTCAGTCTGTATTACTGGGATAAGGTTCTTCTTGTTCCTAACTTTAACCAACCTGGCTAACTGTTTAGCAGAGCTACCATGAATACCCTTAAACCGCATACTAATTTTTGTCTCCTCTTGCTGGTGTTTTTGATGCAGGAAGGCATCTCTTTCTCTCCTACTATCTACATAAGCGTCCCAATTAACCTTAGAACGATCCCTGCAATATTTTTCAAAGGCATTTCTAACTTGATTAGACAGCTGAGTATCCCTGCACCGCGCTTTCCTGTTCCTCGTGATCATATACCCCTTAATATCACCCCTTAACACAGCTTTGGCCGTTTCCCAAAAAACCTCGATTTTATCCAAGTGCCCCGCATTGAACCCACAGAACTCCTCCCACTTAACTAATAACCAGGACAAAAATCTTGGATCGTTATAGAGATACCTTGGATAGACAAATCTGGGAGATGAAATATCCCTCCTATCCTGGAAAGAGATACCTAAAGAGATGATAGCGTGGTCCGACACCAAGATCTCACCAATCTCAGCTTCCATTTTAACCGCTGGTAGAGACTCTGCAACTAAAAATAAATCTATACGTGAAAACGTTCTATGGGCTCTGGATTCGCAAGTAAAGTTCTGCAAATCTGGATTCAGCCTGCGCCATATGTCATGGACCTGTAACTTCTGGCAGAAACGTTGGAAGAGTTTTGCGCTTCTCCTATTCTCTAGAACATTTCTGCCTACCAGTCGATCCAATTCCGGGTGTAAAGTCATGTTAAAATCACCTCCAATGACTAAATTTTCTTTTACCAACGGAAACAATTTCCCCTTAATCTTATCCCAGAATTTCCTATCAAATTTATTAGGGCCATAAATATTACAGAGCACAAATTTTATGCCATTTATATGGATGTGCAAAATAATGAATCTGGCTTCTGGGTCCACTTCTGTGTGAGTAATCCTATAATCTAGGTTCTTATTTATGAGAAACACTACCCCACATTTCCTAGCTCCAGCGTTGGTGGAGACCACCTCACCTACCCACTTAATCTTAAGTTTTTTAGCCTCCTGTTCCACAAGGTGGGTTTCCTGGAGGAAAGAAATGTCGGGTTTATGTTTAGCTAGGAGTTTTACAATTAATTTGCGTTTAGCGGGCGAAGAGATCCCCCCCACATTCCACGACGTTAACTTCAATTCCATGTACTATCCCACAAAGAGAACCCTAGAAATCCTGAGGGGGGGAGAGAAGCAGAGGGGGCAAAAAAAAACAAACAAACAAAAAAAAAAAACATATAAAAGCGTACCTAAAACAAAAGCACAACACATTTTAATATACCAAACCAAACTTATAAAATCTGGGGTGAGAGGGAGTGAACTAGATCTCATTTATCTTTGAGAAACTCTTTCACCTCTCCCAGCTCAGTAAAGACTAGGCGCGCTCCCCTGTACTCAACTATTATTTTGGCCGGATAAACCATCCGCGCGTTAATTCCTTTGTCAATAATTTGGGTACAGAGGGGGGCCATTATCCTTCTCTTCGTTGAGGTTTCGACAGAGAAATCCTGAAACAGTAAAACTTTACTGTTCCCAAACATTAGAGGTTCCTGCAGTTTCTTAAACAGTTTCATCATTTCAATTTTGTCTTGAAAATTCAACACTTTGCATATACACATCCTACTCCTACTGTGTCCTGTACCTACATTTTTTTTGACCCCAACTCTATGAGCTCTCTCAATTACAATTGGTAACATTGATTGTGGGACACCAAGTTTCTGCGGGAGCGTGACCGAAGCAAACTTCAATAGATCTTCAAACTCCGCTTCTTCCGGGAGACCCACAATCCGAATGTTGTTACGTCTCGCCCGGTCCTCAAAGTCGTCAAGACGACCCTGAAGATTGGTAATTTTAATATCCTGTTGGGATATTATATTTTCCTGTGTGCTAACTTGATCTTCCAGGTCAGAAATACTATCCTCTGCCTCCTGCATTCTGTGTGCGAATTGTCTCACTTCAACTGACAGGGCAGTGATCTCAGATGAAATAGATCCCAACTCCTTTCTAATTAAGTCAAATTGCGGTGAAAATAATTCAGACAGCTGCGAAAATAGTAAGTGAGAGTCCACCACGCTGGTCACAGGTTCTACTGAAGTGTCTAAGCCAGGCTCAGCGGCTTTAGCTTTTTTATCCTTGGCTTTGACCGGCATTTTGGGAGAAGATTTCCCTTGCAAGAACTTATCCATATAACTTTATGTGAAATGGCACTAGACCAAAAGGAACACAAAGTGGGGTGGAAGGAAAATTACACACGTGTAAATAAAGGTAAGGGTAGAATACCCGACCCTCCTGTGCCAACAAAGACAAAGCCCTAGGAAACCCTGGGGGATTGAAAATACAAACTGTGAAAAAGTGAGAAGAGGGGAAAAAAGTAAGAAAACATGCCACACAATACAAGATCTGGGGGGGGGGGCCCGTGCCCCTCCTTGACTAAGTGAAAATAGGGCCCATACTTTTTAGGAGTATGCGTCCGTGCATACAAAGTGAATAGGAAGGGGACCAAAGAAGGAAGAAAGAGGAGAGGAAAAAAAAAAAAGAAAAAGAAATTTTTAAGACCCCTTTACAAGAGAAACGTTATATGAATGAGTTAATACAACTGCCCAAAAAAAAAAAATACGACACTGACCAGCCCGGCCGAGCCCTCAAATAATTTTAATTACAGAAACTGCCTTTAATACTTAACAAAACCCAACCTTGTGTCAGGGGAACAATCTCTCTACCGACTTAGCCCTTACAGCCAAGCCTGATTTTAATAAATTCTTGTGTCCTAGAACTAATTAACCATGAGTTTCGTACACCGCTAACCAAGGAACAACCTTTAGATGGAAACCCTGAACTAAACTAAATTAGGAAAAAACCTCCTATTAAGGAGTGTGCTTGCCACTAAAGAACTATGCACACTTCACTCTCCAATCGATAGATTAAATAAAGAAGGCACTTTTTCCAGAAAAAGACAGTGCAACAGTCATTCATTACCCATATAACTTACTGTCACCAAGTCAAGCAATAGAAATAGCATTCAAAGATATAACAGTTGCTTTACAATGACATCTGCCAATAAAGAAAATTTAGAAGCAGAACACAAATTATGCCATATTACTGCTCAAATGCATATAACACTAATGTTGTGGGTCCATAGATATCCGGATCCGTCTCTCTGTAGCTGTCTAAGCAAAAGAAATTAGCTTAAGCAGTCTCCCACATAAAGAGTTTATAATAGGCAGAGAACGAACAGTTTCCCACACACACTAGTCCAGGGCCAATTATCACCGGATAATGCAGTTTATTTTAACAAGGCATTAACACTCTGGCTGGGATGGAATGTCACTCCTACGAGCCAGGCTCTCTGAACACGACAGCCTTATAATACTAGCTAGGAAGTACAGGCACTGCAGAAATTTTACAAATAGCCGGATGACAAGGAGACATCAACCAGTGTAAAAAGAACACATAAGGTACCCTGTTTCCAGTGAAGAGACTCTAGACAGCCGGGAATAAAGGCGGCCCGCTACTTGACGAAACTCGGCTGCTGCGGATTTCTGTATCACCGCCTCAACTTTCACCTGTAAAAAAGCCGGCACACCGAGGATCAAAGGCATCTGCGTAGAAGCTGCGCTGCTCCACTACTCCTTTCCATGTTGTAAAACTCCCCACCAGGGGGGAATGACCGGTGAACCAGGACCAGGCCTTATAGAGAAGCAGCTCCGTGTATGCACCTCCGCTTATACTGTGCTCGAGTATACCTCCCGCCTTACTCCGGCCATCTATCGATTTACCCGCACACGGGTCTTTTCAGCGGCAATGAGATCCAGGTTGTGTCTAATTTGGGGACCAGCTTCACAGGAACAATGCTATGCCGGAGTTCTCCTTCTGGGCACCCTAGCCCAGTATAACGAGGCACCAGGGAGTTAGAGTCTGACCCCTAAAACGGCAGGTTGCCGGGCCACAGGACACACTTGATAGTCGCCGGCGTTCCTCCAACACCCCTTTCCAAGTGCAGCTTGCCGAAAACAGGTATAAAAGATGACCAACTGCGATACAGTTGGAGCCGTAACCGGCTAATGGGAACTTCCCTCTCTCGCGCAGGTCTAACCCCTGCCGAGCGCCACACTCCAAACCTGGGCAGGCTTCCAGGTAAGTGGCGGAGAGCCGGGAGCTGATGGTGTCGGCGTCCTCTCACCACACCGGCATGCAGGTACTCTGCACAACTCCTCCCACCGGAAGTTTCTCAACGAGTAAAAATCTAACTTTCAAGATTAATATAAAGCACACAATTTAAAACAAATAACAAAACAAAAAACAAGTTTGCAGTTCACGTCCATTATCAAAACATGCACAATCTTTTTATATGTACACTTTCTGAGGCACCAGTGGGAAAATTCACAGTATATACGTATATGCATTTTGTGATTGGCTGATCACTGTTACATGATACATTGAATTAACAGACATTTTTCAGAAAAAAAATCTACAGCTCATTTAAAATTCAGGCTAAATGCTATTGCATTGTGTTTTTATTATTCATTTGTTGATCATGCATTTCTTTTAGGTTTATTGGTGCTTTAATATGTTGAATTTTATTCATGACATGGGATGTCACTAAATTAAAAAAAAAAAAAAATAATTTCTCTATATTATTAAGCAGAGTTTTCAAAAGTTACTTTTAAATATAAGAAAAAAATAAAATAAAACATTACTTTACGCTTAAAAGTCCAGTGTTGTTACGTTTGAAAATGCCGAAGACACGGCTACCTCTACCTTATCCACTGTGCTTCAAAGCATTACTCCAGTATTGGCTTAGGATTGGCATACACATATACAAGACATGGTTGCAATACAGGGTACCAAATGACGGTAGTGACAGTACCAAATGACAATAATGATGGCACCAAAGGCAGCAGCCCTTTTAGATTTTTCTAAAGGTGCATTGTTTACAATTTTGAGGGATAAATAATCTTTAAGGGCTTCAAAATATAGTGGATTTTATCTATTTTTATAGGGATACTAACACCATGACGAATTATGCAATATAAATGTGCGCTTTGAGAAAAAAAAATATCATTACAGACTTGCTAGAGAGAGGGCGTGGGCGGACATTTTATTTATGATGAGGTTGTAGTAAGTGCTAACAGATAAGGCAACAGACACATCAAATAAAGATAACAAATGCTTAGATTGCTAATCTTAAAATGACAGTTATGGGGACATTAAAGTAATTTTTCTTTGTTGCTTCATCTAATGAGGGCATTCTAAAATGTATTACAGGTGCATGTTTAAAAAAAAAAAAAATGGCTGTGCTAAAGATAATGGATTCTTTTTGCATTTGCGTGGTATATTGCAGTCCACTGATAAACCGGTTAGAGTAATTTTTCTGGAACAGTCTGTTCTGCAATGTAAAAAGATTGTACAGATTGGATATATTACTTTATTCAATACTTTGTTCATATCGGCTGCAATTTATATTAGCTGTATTAGTGGTCTAAACATCAGTGGGCATGGTCAATACTCTCATAACTGTTGTTTTTAACTTCTCTCCCTGTCTTTTTTTTCATATGTTGGTAACTATGTCTGCCCCTATGGATGAGTACATAAACAGCAATTCCTATAACTTTAAAATCTGTGTAAACCACATTATCTAAATCTTTTTAACAGATTTATATAGTGCATATTAATACGCTTGATAGAAACTAGCATACAATTTTAAACTTTCCAATACTTTTATTATCACTGTTGTTTTATTCTCTTGATATCCTTCAATGAAGGAACAGCAATGCACTAATGGGAACTCGCTGAACACATTAGTAAGTCAATGACATTTATGCACACAGCCACCAATCAGCAGCTTGCTCCCAGCTCCTGAGCCTAACTAGGTATACATTTCAACAAAGCATACCTAAAGAACAAAGGCAATTAGATAATAGAAGTAATTTGAAAAGCTGTTTAAAAATGAGCCAAATAAATAATTAAATATTATTCTGTAACCAAAAGCTCACAATGCTGATAATAAATTAAAGTTTGAGGTCAATAATACAGGCACAAACCCCTAAATCCAGAGGCTGACAATCAGGAATTATTCAGAAATTATTTATTAAAAATAAAATTATTAAAAGTTAATATTTTCCCACCAGTGGCTCACAATCCCACCTGTCTGCATCATTGGTTTGTTTTGTTGTGTTCTAAAATGCAAATTCTAATGCAAACTCTAACCTTTCTGATTACAGTGCTGTACTACTATGTACAAAAAAGTATTAGAGATTAAATAAAACTAGCTTTTAGGTTACATGTAACTATTGCCTAAATGACATAAGATATTGTTGTTTACAATTGGCCTTGGTCCCATTCCCTCTCCAAGCTGTCCCATTTTACAGATGCAAATATACAAATATTCTGGAATCAAAATTATTCTGAAATCCAAACCTTTTTTCGATCCCAAACAGTTTAGATAAAGGTTTTTGTACCTGTTAACGGAATCCGTTACTAAACACTTATGCAAAAATTCCTATTCTATTTTATTTACTTTTACAATCTACACATACTGCATTTAAACATCAATTTTTATGCATTACATGCACAAATCATAACATTCTCCCCCCACTTTACGATCAGTTCAAAACAAATAATTTTTAATCTAATTCAATTCATCTTCATTTAAAGTGAAGGTCAATTTAGATGAATCGGTGCCCCTTTTTAATAAACCTATTAAAAACAAGGGCACTTTAATTCATCAAAATTGACATTTCACTCGTTTTCTTCAAATACTTACCTTTCATTCCTGACAGCCGCTGCAGCGCTTCCTCTGCCCGTCGCAAGCCCTCTTTGCGGGTCCAAAATGACGAATCCGGCTTCCACCAATCACGGCGTTGCCTCAGGCCATGATTCCCCTGGGGGGGAGCCGTGATTGGAGGAAGCCGGATTTGTCATTTCTGATGAATGAAGAGGCTTCAGACGGCCGGGGGAATCGCTGGAGCGGCCGTGAAGATTAAAAGGTAAGTATTGACCTTCACTTTAAAGCATTTTGCTTTTCATGCATAAAACAAGTATATTTAAAAAAATACTGGCCTACATTACGAGTTTTGCATTAGAGGCTGTGCGGTACGAGCAGTTTTGTCTCACCGCTCACTTACCTACAGCGCTGGTATTATGAGTTTTCAGAAACCCGTCGTTAAAAGACAAAAAGTAAGCGTTGAGCAAAATTTTGCTCCAAATCTCACTCCAATAAAAGCGCTGCTTAAGTCAGCGGTGAGCTGGTGTAACATGCTTGTGCACGATTTCCCCATAGGAATCAACGGGGAGAGCCGGCTGAAAAAAAGTCTAACACCTTCAAAAAAAGCAGCGTAAAACTCAGTAACGCAGCCCCATTGATTCCTATGGGGAAATAAAATTTACGTTTACACCTAACACCCTAACATGAACCCTGAGTCTAAACACCCCTAATCTTACATTTATTAACCTCTAATCTGCTGCCCCCGACATCGCCGACACCTACATTATATTATTAACCCCTAATCTGATGCTCCGGACACCGCCGCCACCTACATTATACTTATGAACCCCTAATCTGCTGCCCCCAACATCGCCGCCACCTACATTATATTTATTAACCCCTAATCTCCCGCCCTCAATGTCGCCGTCACCTACCTACACTTATTAACCCCTAATCTGCCGCCCCCAACGTCGCCGCCACAATATTAAAGTCATTAACCCCTAAACCTAAGTCTAACCCTAAACCTAACACCCACTAATTTAAATATAATTTAAATAAATCTAAATAAATATTCCTATCATTAAATAAATTATTCCTATTTAAAACTAAATACTTACCTATAAAATGAACCCTAAGCTAGCTATAATATAACTAATAGTTACATTGTAGCTAGCTTAGGGTTTATTTTTATTTTACAGGCAAGTTTGTATTTATTTTAACTAGGTAGAATAGTTATTAAATAGTTATTAACTATTTAATAACTACCTAGCTAAAATAAATACAAATTTACCTGTAAAATAAAACCTAACCTAAGTTAACCTAACACCTAACACTACACTACAATTAAATAAACTACCTAAATTAAATACAATTACCTAAATTAAATTAGCTAAAGTACAAAACCAAACAAACACTAAACTGCAGAAAATAATAAACAAATTACAGAAATTTAAACTAATTACACCTAATCTAATAGCCCTATTAAAATTCAAAAAGCCCCCCCAAAATAAAAAAAAAACCCTAGCCTAAACTAAACTACAAATAGCCCTTAAAAGGGCCTTTTTTGCGGGGCATTGGCCAAAATAATCAACTCTTTTACCTGTAAAAAAAAAATACAAACAACCTCCCCAACAGTAAAACCCACCACCCACACAACCAACCCCCCAAATAAAATACTAACTAAAAAAACCTAAGCTCCCCATTGCCCGGAAAAGGGCATTTGGATGGGCATTGCCCTTAAAAGGGCAGTTAGCTCTTTTGCCGCCCAAACCCTAATCTAAAAAATAAAACCCACCCAATACACCCTTAAAAAACCTAACACTAACCCCCTGAAGATCGACTTACAGGGAGACGTCTTCATCCAAGCTGGGCGAAGTGGTCCTCCAGACGGGCAGAAGTCTTCATCCAAGCCGGGCAGAAGTGGTCCTCCAGACGGGCAGAAGTCTTCATTCAGACGGCATCTTCTATCTTCATCCATCCGGCGCGGAGCGGGTCCATCTTCAAGACATCCGATGCGGAGCATCCTCTTCATCCAACGACTAACACAGAATGAAGGTACCTTTAAGTGATGTCATCCAAGATGGCATCCCTTAGATTCCGATTGGCTGATAGAATTCTAGCAGCCAATCGGAATTAAAGTAGAAAAAATCCTATTGGCTGATGCAATTAGCCAATAGGATTGAAGTTCACAATGTGAACACAATGTTATTTATATGGCCCACATGAACTAGCCGTTTCCTGTTGTGAAAAGCAAATAAAAAAGCATGTGATAAGAGGCTGTCTGTAGTGGTTTAGAAACAGGAAGAAATTTAGAGGTTTAAATGTTATAAAGTATATTAATATAACAATGTTGGTTGTGCAGAGCTGGGGAATGGGTGGTAAAGAACAATTTACAACAACAATTTTAGTGTTGACTGTCCCTATAAGTAAAAAAACTAGGGACAAAATATAAAATCTATTTATTAGTTAAAGGGGCAACACCAAAATTGTTATTGATTAAAAGATATATAATTCCTTTATTACCTATTCCCCAGTTTTGCACAGGCAACATGGCTATATTAATATACTTTTAACCTCTGTAATTACCTTGTAGCTAAGCCTTTTTTGACAGCCACCTGATCACATGACTTTTTATTTATTTATTTATTTATTATCTATTGACTTGCAATTTAGCCAATTAGTGCAGTGGCATTCACAACTCCACGGGAGAGAGCACAATGGTATCTATATGGCACACATGGATTAGTAGGCTCTTGTTGTGAAAACCTAATAACAAAGCATGTGATAAGAGGCTGTCTGTAGTGACTTACAAACAGGCAGATATTTGGAGGTTTAAATGTTATAAAGTATATTAATATAACAATGCTGGTAGTGCAAAGCTGGGGAATGGGTAGTGAAATACTTTATCTATCTTTTTTAAACAATAACAATTTTGGTGTTGACTGTCCCTTTATTTTAGTTTCTCCATTTAGTAGATAGATTAAACTAATTAACCAATGAGCAAAGTTTGCATTCATTAGTTTGTTGATTTAATAAACACATTCCTGACAAAATTAGTCCAAATTCCTTATTCATTTTGCAAACAAATAATGAAAATGAAACTTTGCATGTCTAGAACAAAAGACATTTAAATAAGAGATTATCTTGCTAATTAAATGGACATTAAACACAAAATACATTTCATGGATTTAGTTTTTACAGCAGGTATATGAAGGGAGTTGCAGCACATGAGCAAAGAGGAATGGAAAGCAGTGGTAGCAAGATTTCAAAATGGCTAGAGGGAGGCGTGGAATTATAATAATGCCCCTTTAATTGAGGCTTAGCACCTCCTAAAATTGCTATTGTGTTTATATCTGGATTTGCAAACTCTGTAAAGATTATTAAAAATACCAGCTTTATATACTGTTAAAACATTTATTTTGCAGCAGATCTTTTGCAATCCAGAGTCTTATTATTGATATTAGAGATGTGCATTTGGATGTTTCGTGAGCCTCTGAATGCGGAAGACGATCGGCTATCTGGATTTGCACAGGTTCTAGTGTGTTGCTGACTTGCTGTTGCACAAGAATAAATTTGGCGACGTAAATAGACTATCGGTACAAAGAGACGCATTTGGAGGAGCACGAGACCTCTGAATGCACATCTCTAATTGATATACACCATGCATGCTCACTCAGCTATTGCTTTCTGTGTCCCTGTAATTACATGAGTGTGTGTAGTATATTTTAGATCTTGCATGTACAGTACATTACGACCTTATATTATTATTTCATAATTCTAATGAAGCAGGCCAATAATTTAGCTTTATCTGTGTCTTCAAGGGACATGAAACCCAAAATTATATATTTGTAATTCAGACAGAGCAAACAATTTTAAGCAACTTTCCAATTTACTTCTAATATCAAATTTGTTTTGTTTTCTTAGTATCCTAGCTGAGAGCTAGCAAAATATATTGGGTGAGCCAATGACAAGAGGCATATAAGTGCAACCATCAATCAGCAGCTTGCCCCAGTAGTGCATAGCTTCTCATGATGCTAAGTAGGTATGGTTTTCAACATGGGATATCGACAGAACAAAGAAAATTAGATAATGAAAGTAAATTTGTTAGTTTAAAATGTCATGCTTTATTTTTATCAAGAAAGTTTAGTTTTTACTTCACTGTACCTTTAAGCATTGCACCAGTGGCGTATTTAGATTTTGTGCTGCCCTAGGCACTCAAAATTCTACTACCCTCTATCCCCTCCTAAGGTTTTAGGCATTTTTGGCCATAATGTTTCTTGGCCAGGGAGTAATGTGAATTTGTTATGGTATCTATCTACTGCTGTAATATACATAATCCCCAAAACACGGATTTCTTGCAACAATACTTCTCCATACACAATACTAAGTGCTGAAAGCTAACAGAACTAAAGGCAGTAGCTAGCTGAGTAAAATAAAGGTTCAGAGATACCTCCTCTAAACTGTAAGCTCCATGGTCAGTCTCATATTATGCCTACATATTATATTTGTTTGGGCAAAATTTCCCATTATATACCTGTATAATACTTCTAAAATAACTGTAAGCTTCTTAAAAATATGGTCACAAAAAGTGCTGCCCCCTCCCAATCTGCTGCCCTAGGCAAGTGCCTTGTTTGCCTAGGCTAAAATATGCCCCTGTATTGCACAGAGATAAAAGAGTATTACAATTAACTATTATATTATTATGTATATTACAAATTGCTATTTATTCTGTCACTATGTGTCATTAAAATATATGCAACGTGATAGTACTTTGTCAAGGTGTAACTTATACTGCATATCTACAGAAATGTTCTAATGCAATATTGTAGGAAGATAAATATCTTGTGCTTCCTTACAATATATATATCAATGAAAAGGGGTTCTAGTATAATATAATTTATATTTACTTTCACAAGTGTACAGCAATCTATCAAATCTATTAATTATTGTAAGCATTGCATTTTGAACACAGGGAAAAAAAGACATGCAAACAAGACTCAAAAGAACAATATAAACCTCTATGTTTGTCCAAGGCAACATATGGGACGTCATACAGGCTGCCAGCAGGCAGACAAAAACAACTTGTTGAATTATTTGCAAGTTGCCAAACAATATTATCATGTTGCCTACAACCTCATTATTATTCTTAAAAACAAATTTTAGCATTAGTCAATGTGTGAGGAATGTATGTCTTCAGAACATAATATATAGTTAGTCTGCACATTTATTTTAAAGTTCTAGCTAGATTTATAGTGCTGGTTATAAATCTAATATGTAGAGTTTGATGTTTATTAAACATGTTGCTGTTTTTTTCCAAACCCCATTAATATAAATATGTTAATTTATTGTAAATGCTCAGTAAATATTGAATTAGTAAAGCTAAATTCTTCATCTATTTTTAAGTCAATACATACAGATATGTGGAATATAATGTTCTCCTCTCTAGTCTTTGGTACATCTCAGGTAGTCTGCTGACCTAGGAAATAACCTAACCTAGTTTGATTAGTCTCACGCAGAGCTATCCCAAAACCCTGGATTTGTCTCATAGACTGGATAACACTAACAGATCATTTCAATCTTTCCACATTTTTCTAATTTTCACCAATCAATAGTGTTGTCGCGAATAGTTCGCCAGCGAATAGTTCCCGGCGAACAAAGCATGTTCGCATTCGCCGCGGCGGGCGAACATATGCGATGTTCGGTCCACCCCCTATTCGTCATCATTGAGTAAACTATGACCCTGTACCTCTCAGTCAGCAGACACATTACAGCCAATCAGCAGCAGACCCTCCCTCCCAAACCCTCCCACCTCCTGGACAGCATCCATTTTAGATTAATTCGGAAGCTGCATTCTTAGTGAGAGGAGGGACAGTGTAGCTGCTGCTGATTTAATAGAGAAATCAATAGCTAGGCTAGTGTATTCAGTGTCCACTACAGTCCTAAAGGACTCATCTGATCTCTGCTGTAAGGACAGCACCCCAAAAAGCCCTTTTAAGGGCTAGAACATGTCTGCTTTTTTTTTTTTTTTCCTGTGTAATCTAATTGCAGTTTCCTGCCTGCCAGTGTGTGTGTCAGGCTCACAGCGTATACTGTGCCCACTTGCCCAGTGCCACCACTCATATCTGGTGTAACAGTAGTGTACATTTAAAAAAAACAACACTTTTTTGACTGTGAAATAATAGCAGACAGCTGCCAGTACCCAAGATGGCCACCAATAAGGCAGATGGGGAGGGTTAGAGAGCTGTTTTGGGGGGGATCAGGGAGGTTGGGGGCTAAGGGGGGATGCTACACCACAGCATATGTAAATATGCTAAAAAAAATAAATAAAAAAAATAAAAACCTGGGGCGCGATCCGATATAGATCGTAGTTTGCGGCGCAAGCGAGGGAACCCACGTCGCCTGCAGTTTCAGCTCGCAACTCGAGCTATCCCATATACGGCGCCGTCAGATGCTAACGTGCCGTAAATCGGATAAACCAGTGATGTCCAGAAATCTGTGCAAGTACAAATTTCTGGCGTCGCCAGTGACTTGCACCACGTTAGAAACTGCCGGCGCCTACAAAACCTGACTAAAGTCTAAATCACCCGCACTGTCTAACACGCCTCCCTAACATAGCCCGACACGTCTAACCCTCTATCCGCTATCCCCCCTCACTATCCTAACAATAAAATATGTATTAACCCCTAAACCGCCGCTCCCGGAGCCCGCCGCTACCTAATAAAGTTATTAACCCCTAAACCGCCGCCAGCTATATTAAATCTATAACCCCCTAAAGTGAGCCCCTAACACCGCCGCCATCTACCTTACCTACCCCCTAAAGTGAGCCCCTACCCCGCCGCTATCTATTTTAAAATTATTAACCCCTAATCTAATCCCCCTACCCCGCCGCCATCTATATTAAATTATTTAACCCCTAACATACTAAACTATCCCTACCACTAAACCTAAGTCTAACCCTACAAATAGCCCTGAAAAGGGCTTTTTGCGTGGCATTGCCCCAAAGTAACAGCTCTTTTGCCAGCCCTTAAAAGGGCTTTTTGCGGGGCATGCCCCAAAGAATTCAGCTCTTTTGCCAGCCCTTAAAAGGGCTTTTGGCGGGGCTTTGTCACAAAGTAAACTGCTCTTTTGCCTACAATCTACATCCCCCTACACCGCGGCCACCTATAATAAATGTATTAACCCCTAATCTAATCCCCCTACACCGCCGCCAGCTATATTAACTATATTAACCCTAATTATATTAGGATTAATATAGTTAATATAGTTATTATATTATATATATTAACTATATTAACCCTAATTATATTAGGGTTAATATAGTTAATATCGTTATTATATTATATATATATATATTAAGTATAATAACCCTATCTAACTCTAACATCCTAACTAAACTCTTATTAAAATAAATCTAATATTAATATTATTAATTAAAATATTCCTATTTAAATCTAAATACTTACCTATAAAATAAACCCTAAGATAGCTACAATATAATTAATAATTACACTGTAGCTATGTTAGAGTTTATATTTATTTTACAGGTAAATTGTTAATTATTTTAACTAGTTATAATAGCTATTAAATAGTTATGAACTATTTAATAGCTACCTAGTTAAAATAATTACCCAATTACCTGTAAAATAAATCCTAACCTAAGTTAAGGGCTGGTAAGGTAAAAGAGCTTTGAACTATTTTTAATTTAGAATAGGGTAGGGAATTTTTTTTATTTTGGGGGTTTATTATTTTATTAGGGGGCTTAGAATAGGTGTAATTAGCTTAAAAATCTTGTAATCTTTTTTTTATTTTTTGTGATTTAGTTTTTTGGGTTTTTTTGTAATTTAGTTTAGTTTATTTAATTGTATTTTTAGATAGATATTTGTAGTTTATTTAATTTATTGATAGTGTAGGTGTATTTGTAACTTCGGTTAGGATTTATTTTACAGGTAATTGGGTAATTATTTTAAATAGGTAGCTATTAAATAGTTAATAACTATTTAATAACTATTGTACCTAGTTAAAATAATTAACAATTTACCTGTAAAATAAATATAAACCCTAACATAGCTACAATGTAATTATTAATTATATTGTAGCTATCTTAGGGTTTATTTTATAGGTAAGTATTTAGATTTAAATAGGAATATTTTAGTTTATAATATGAATTAGATTTATTTAATAAGAATTTAGTTAGGGGTGTTAGGGTTAGATAGAGTTAATATAGTTAATATAAATACTATAGTAACTATATTAACCCTAATATAATTAGGGTTAATATAGTTAATATATATAATGTAATAACTATATTAACTATAATATACTTAGGGTTAATATAGATAATATAGCTGGCGGCGGGGTAGGTAGATTAAATTAGGGGTTAATAATTTTAATATAGATGGCGGCGGTGTAAGGGGCTTACATTAGGGGTTAATACTTATAATATAGGTGGCGGCGGTGTAGGGAGGGCAGGTTATAGGGCAAAAGAGCTGTTAACTTTGGGGCAAAGCCCCGCAAAAGGCCCTTTTAAGGGCTGGTAATAGAGCTTATTACTTTATGGATATTAGATTAGGGGTTAATAATATTAATATAGCTGGCGGCGGTGTAAGGGGTCAGATTAGGGGATAGATCAGGTAGATGGCGGCGGTTTTAGGGGTTCACATTAGGGGATAGATCAGTTAGATGGTGGCGGTTTTAGGGGCTCACAGTAGGGGGTTAGTTTATGTAGATGGCGGCAGGTTAGGGGTTAAATACTTTATTAGGGATTGCGGCGGGGGATCGCGGTTGACAGGTAGATAGACATTGCGCATGCGTTAGGTGTTAGGTTTTATTTAGCAGATCGCGGTTGACAGCTAGATAGACATTGCGCATGCGTTAGGTGTCAAGTTTATTTAGCAGCTAGTTTAGGGAGTTACGGGGCTCCAATAGTCAGCGTAAGGCTTCTTACGGCTGCTTTTTGTGGCGAGGTGAAAATGGAGTAAGATTTCTCCATTTTCGCCACGTAAGTCCTTACGCTGTATATTGGATACCAAACTGCGCTGGTTTGGTATACCTGCCTATGGCCCAAAAAACTACGGGCGACGGCAGGTTACGCCGTATATGTGATACCAAACCAGCGCAAATATTGGCGTCGCCAGCTTTTGTGGGCGACGATTTTTATCGGATCGACCCCCTTTTATTTTAGTACTGGCAGACTTTCTGCCAGTACTTAAGATGGTGGGGACAATTGTGGGGTGGGGGAAGGAAGGGAGCTGTTTGGGAGGGATCAGGGGGTCTGATGTGTCAAGTGGGAGGCTGATCTCTACACTAAAGCTAAAATTAACCCTGCAAGCTCCCTACAAACTACCTAATTAACCCCTTCACTGCTTGCCATAATACACGTGTGATGCGCAGCAGTATTTAGCGGCCTTCTAATTACCAGAAAGCAACGCCAAAGTCATATATGTCTGCTATTTCTGAACAAAGGGGATCCCAGAGAAGCATTTACAACCATTTGTGCCATAATTGCACAAGATGTTTGTAAATGATTTCAGTGAGAAACCTAAAATTGTTAAAAATTTAACGTTTTTTTTTTTTAATTTGATTGCATTTGGCGGTGAAATGGTGGCATGAAATATACCAAAATGGGCCTAAATCAATACTTTGGGTTGTCTACTACACTACACTTAAGCTAAAATTAACTCTACAAGCTCCCTACATGCTCCCTAATTAACCCCTTCACTGCTGGGCATAATACACGTGTGGTGCGCAGTGGCATTTAGCAGCCTTCTAATTACCAAAAAGCAACGCCAAAGCCATATAAGTCTGCTATTTCTGAACAAAGGGGATCCCAGAGAAGCATTTACAACCATTTATGCCATAATTGCATAAGTTGTTTGTAAATAATTTCTGTGAGAAACCTAAAGTTTGTGAAAAATGTAACAATTTTTTTTATTTGATTGCATTTGGCGGTGAAATGGTGGCATTAAATATACCAAAATGGGCCAAGATCAATACTTTGGGTTGTCTACTACACCACACTTAAGCTAAAATTAACTCTACAAGCTCCCTACATGCTCCCTAATTAACCCCTTCACTGCTGGGCATAAAACACGTGTGGTGCGCAGTGGCATTTAGCAGCCTTCAAATTAATAAAAAGCAACGCCAAAGCCATATAAGTCTGCTATTTCTGAACAAAGGGGATCCCAGAGAAGCATTTACAACCATTTATGCCATAATTGCATACGTTGTTTGTAAATAATTTCTGTGAGAAACCTAAAGTTTGTGAAAAAGTGAACAATTTTTTTTTATTTGATCGCATTTCGCGGTGAAATGTTGACATGAAATATACCAAAATGGGCCTAGATCAATACTTTGGGATGTCTTCTAAAAAAATATATACATGTCAAGGGATTTTCAGGTATTCCTGACAGATATCAGGGTTCCAATGTAACTAGCACTCATTTTGAAAAAAAGTGGTTTTGAAATAGCAAAGTGCTTCTTGTATTTATTTCCCTATAACTTGCAAAAAAAGCAAAGAACATGTTAACATTGGGTATTTCTAATCTCAGGACAAAATTTAGAAACTATTTAGCATGGTTGTTTTTTGGTGGTTATAGATGTGTAACAGACTTTGGGGGTCAAAGTTAGAAAAGGTGTGTTTTTTTCCATTTTTTCCTCATATTTTATAATATTTTTAATAATAAATTATAAGATATGATGAAAATAATGGTATCTTTAGAAATTCCATTTAGTGGCGAGAAAAACGGTATATAATATGTGTGGGTACAGTAAATGAGTAAGAGGAAAATTACAGCTAAACACAAACACCGCAGAAATGTAAAAAAAGCCCTGGTCCTTAAAGGACCAGTCAACACATTAGATTTGCATAATCAACAAATGCAAGATAACAAGACAATGCAATAGCACTTAGTCTGAGCTTCAAATTAGTAGATAGTTTTTATAACAAATTTCAAAGTTATGTATATTTCCACTCCCCTTGTACCATGTGATAGAAATCAGCCAATCACAAATGCATATACGTATAGTCTGTGAATTCTTGCACATGCTCAGTAGGATCTGGTGACTCAAAAATTGTAAATATAAAAGACTGTGCACATTTTTTTTAATGGAAGTAAATTGGAAAGTTGTTTAAAATTACATGCTGTATCTGAATCATGAAAATTCAATTTAACCTGAGTGTCCCTTTAAGGGAAAGAAATTGAAAAATGGCCTTGGTCCTTAAGGGGTTAAAAAAAACCTAAAAATTGACTGTGAAATAATAGCAGTCATTTTCCTTCACGCGTGTGCGTTTCAGGGCCTGCCAGGGCACAGTGTCACACCAGTGCAACTCATATCTGGTGTAACAGATTGAATAGCAGTTAGTTGTCTGCAAGCGTGTGTGTCAGGCCTACAGCGTCTACTCTGCCAACTTCTGCCAGTGCACAGTGCCACTCATATCTGTTGTCACAGTAGCTTGCACGCATAGTACCACTAATCGAAAAAAAAATGACAGGCAGAGGCAGGCCACCCCGCAAGGTTCCGACCGTCGTGGTCGTGGTGCTGTGATTCCCTTTGGCCCTAGAATAATGCCCAGTGTTCAGAGGCCACGTACCCTGAACTCGAAAAGTTCTGAGGACATAGTTGACTGGCTAACACAGGACACCCAATCTTCTACAGCTTCCGCTCGGAACCTTGACGCATCATCCGCCACCACCAACACTAGCACCACAGCCGCTTCACTCGATCTGTCAGAGGAGTTATTTACACATCAGTTGGAATAAATGAGTGATGCGCAACCATTATTGCCAGAGGATGTAGATAACAGGGATATGTCTCAGTCAGGCAGCATTACACACATGGGCGTACGGTGTAATGATGATGATGTTGTACCCGTTGCGGGAGTTTGGTCTGTCACTGTGAAGCGGGCGTAACCCTTACACTACCTGATCGATACAACATCATACCTGATGTTTTAAAGCACGTTATTCCAAACAATTTAGGAATGTTAGGTGATTTATGCCCTTTATGGATTAAAACCAGACTCTGCATCAACTATGTAATTTTCCATGGGAGTTTTGCCATGGATCCCCCTCCAGCATGCCACAGTCAAGGTGTTAGTACCCTTGAAACAACTTTTCCATCACTATTGTGGCCAGAAAGAGTCCCTGTGGGTTTTAAAATTCGCCTGCCTATTAAAGTCTATGGCGGTTCGCCCGGTTCGCCCGTTCGCAAACATTTGCGGAAGTTCGCAATTTTTATGTTCGCGACATCACTACCAATGGATAATGAGCAGCAGTTGAATTTACAGTGCTATGCTAGAGTCTGGTCTCCCAAAGATTTGCTGGTGCCAGGAAATGTTTTATGTCTGTTCTTGTGCTTGATGCACACTTATCTTACAGTAAATGTGTATTCAGACTAGAATTAGGCCAGATGTATCTAGACTCAAAGGGCCATAGCTTTTCTCATACCATAAAGTGTAAAAATCTTCTACAAAGCAGCATATGGAGTAAGACTGTATAAATAACAATCGGCTAGATTAGGAGTTTTGCAGTATGAGTGAAAAAGCAGAGTTAAGGCTCTTTTTCACTACCGCTGGTATTACGAGTCTTGCAGGTTTAGGGGCACCGCACACTTTTTTGGCCGTAACGCAACGTAATTACCGCAGCATAAAAAAATTCCTTTTCAATGGGACTTCCATAGTGCCGGTATTACGAGTCTGCCTGGGAGGCCAAAAAGTGAGCGGTACAGCCTATACCGCCAAGATCGATACCGTAAACTGAAAGTCAGTAGTTATGGGTTTTACACTACAAAGCTGTAGCATAAAACTCATAACTAAAGTGCTAAAAAGTACACTAACACCCATAAACTACCTATTAACCCCTAAACCGAGGCCCTCCCGCATTGCAAACACTAAAATAAAATTATTAACCCCTAATCTGCCGCTCCGGACATCGCTGCCCCTATAATAAACATATTAACCCCTAAACCACCGTACTCCCGCATCGCAAACACTAGTTAAATATTATTAACCCCTTATCTGCTGTTCCTAACATCGCCGCCACCTACCTTTATTACCTACATTTATTAACCCCTAATCTTCCGTCACCAACGTCGCCGACACTATACTAAAGTTAGTAACCCCTAAACCTAACCCTAATACCCACTAACTTTAATGTAATTAAAATAAATCTAAATAAAACCTACTATTAATAACTAAATAATTCCTATTTAAAACTAAATACGTACTTGTAAAATAAACCCTAAGCTAGCTACAATATAACTAATAGTTACATTGTAGCTATCTTAGGTTTTATTTTAATTTCACAGGGAAGTTTGTATTTATTTTAACTAGGTAGAATAGTTACTAAATAGTTATTAACTATTTACTAACTACCTAGCTAAAATAAATACAAATTTACCTGTAAAATAAAACCTAACCTGTCTTACACTAACACCTAACCTTGCACTACAATTAAATAAATTGCATAAATTAAATACAATTAACTAAATTACAAAAAACAAACACTAAATTACAGACAAAAAAACATTATCAGATATTTTAACTAATTACATCTAATCTAATAGCCCTATCAAAATAAAAAGCCCCCCCCAAAATAAAAAAAAACCCTAGCCTAAACTAAACTACCAATTAGCCCTTAAAAGGGCCTTTTGCGGGGCATTGCCTCAAAGAAATCAGCTCTTTTACCTGTAAAAAAAATACAAACAACCCCCAACAGTAAAACCCACCACCCACACAACCAACCCCCCCAAATAAAATCCTAACTAAAAAAACCTAAGCTCCCCATTGCCCTGAAAAGGGCATTTGGATGGGCATTGCCCTTAAAAGGGCATTTAGCTCTTTTTCGCCCAAAACCCTAATCTAAAAATAAAACCCACCCAATAAACCCTTAAAAAAGTCTAACACTAACTCCCGAAGATCCACTTACAGTTTTTGAAGACCCGACATCCATCCTCAACGAAGCCGGCAGAAGTCCTCAGCGAAGCGGCAGAAGTCTTCATCCAACCGGGCAGAGGTCTTCATCCAACCCGGCAGAAGTCTTCATCCAGACGGTATCTTCTATCTTCATCCATCTGGCGCGGAGCGGGTCCATCTTCAAGACATCCGGGATGACGTCATTTAAAGGGAAACCTCATTCGGAAGAAGACGTCGATTGAAGAGGATGCTCTGCGCCGGATGTCTTGAAGATGGACCCGCTCTGCATGGATGAAGATAGAAGATGCTGTCTGGATGAAGATTTCTGTCCGGTTGGATGAAGACCTCTGTCCGGTTGGATGAAGACATCTGCCGCTTCGTTGAGGACTATTAGTTATATTGTAGCTATCTTAGGGTTTATTTTACAGGTAAGTATTTAGTTTTAAATAGGAATTATTTAGTTATTAATAGTAGGTTTTATTTAGATTTATTTTAATTACATTAAAGTTAGGGGGTGTTAGGGTTAGGGTTAGACTTAAGGTTAGGTTTAGGGGTTACTAAATTTAGTATAGTGGCGGCGACTTTGGGGGCGGCAGATTAGTGGTTAATAAGTGTAGGTAGGTTGTGGTGACATTGGGGGCGGGAGATTAGGGGTTAATAACATTATGTAGGTGTCAGCGATGTTGGAGGCAGCAGATTAGGGGTTAATAAGTATAATGTAGGTGTCGGCGATGTCGGTGGTGGCAGATTAGGGGTTAATAAGTATAATGTAGGTGTCGGCGATGTCAGGGTGGCAGATTAGGGGTTAATAAGTGTAAGATTAGGGTTGTTTAGACTCGGGGTTTATGTTAGGGTGTTAGGTGTAAACATAAATTTTCTTTCTCCATAGGAATCAATGGGCCTGCATTATGGAGCTTTACGCTCCTTTTTTGCAGGTGTTAGACTTTTTTTCAGCTGGCTCTCCCCATTGATGTCTATGGGGAAATCATGTACGAGCAGGTAAAACCAGCTCACCGCAGCTTTCAGCAGCGCTGGTATTGGAGTGCGGCATGGAGCTCAATTTTGCTCTACGCTCACTTTTTTTTGTAAACCTGTAATACTAGCGCTGTAGGGAAGTGAGTGGTGGTATCAACTTGCAAGTTATTACCGAGCAGCTCTTACAGCAAAACTCGTTCTAGCCGAATGGTACTAATAAATCTCATTAGTGTTTTCAATAAATACATTGCTTATTAGCTATAACTTTCAGTAAGTCTAGAATGGAATACAAGGAAAGAGGCGCCGCATGTGTGAATCTGTAGCAACCAGCATCAAAATTAGAACAAGTGCAGGGTACTCACAATATAGAAAGGCACTCAGATGTGCCTGTAGATGCAGGCTGGTGTTTACATCAAACCAGCTAGCTGTGCAAGGCTCTCCAGGAAATCCCAAGGTAGGAGTCTGTATGTCTTAGCTGACTGTAGAAAATCAGTCCAGCAATATAAGGATCAGGAGCTAGGTGCAAACAAAAGCGCACAAACTGTGTGAATCTGTAAGGACCCAATAATTAGTTTACAACCAGTGCAGGGTACTCACATTCTGTAGCGGCACTCAGATGTGCCAATAGAGGCAGGCTGGTTTTCACAGCAAACCAGCTGGCTGTACAAGATATGCAGCAGGATACTCCACAGCAAACAGGATCGACAGGTAGCTCAGAAAGTATAATAATCAGCCGCAATGAGGATATGGTTAAAAATGGATTTAATAATAATAAAAACAATTATAAAATACATATATCTCTCATGCAGTATGAGTGAACAGCATGCAACGCGTTTCTCGGTATACACCGTTTCATCAGGCATGTATTATTAGAACATAATACATGCCTGATGAAACGGTGTATACCGAGAAACGCGGATTTCCTGGAGAGCCTTGCACAGCTAGCTGGTTTGCTGTAAACACCAGCCTGCATCTACAGGCACATCTGAGTGCCTTTCTATATTGTGAGTACCCTGCACTTGTTCTAATTTTGATGCTGGTTGCTACAGATTCACACATGCAGCGCCTCTTTCCTTGTATTCCATTCTAGATTTGCTGACCTTTGAAGGGTGAAGATTGAGTGCGGCCTAGAGTTCTACAGAATTTATATACTGGACTCTTTATCATCTGTGTTTGTTTCTATCTACGTTATGGGACTCTGATATCTAGTGGTGTATGTATACTTACATTGTAATATTTAGAATCTGCTTATTTTTGTAGGTGTATATATATGCATATGTAGATATATTCATATATGTATGTGTATGTATCTAATATTTGCATTTCAATTCTGAAACATAGTTGTGAAGTACAGTTTATATATAATAGCGCCCCCTATTGGGTTTATTACCAACTTTCAGTAATTACATTTCTCTAGTGCACTGGTTTTCAAACCTGTCCTCAGGTCGCCCTAACAGGCCAGGTTTTCAGTATTACCTTGGATGAGAGCAGGTAAAATAACTATCTTTACTAATCAGCTGATTATTTCACCTGTGCTCCAGTTCAGATATCCTGGAAATCTGGCCTGTTAGGGAGGCCTGAGGACAGCTTTGAAAATCAGTGCTCTAGTGTCAATGATTTCTGAAACTGCCATTGTAATGTAAATTAAATTTCAATTTATAAACGTGTAAATGTGTTTAATTGTGCTGAATTTTAAAAGACAAAGGGCTAGATTACAAGTGGCGCACTTACTTTTGCGCTCAAGCTATAACTTTTTTACCTTTTTTTATATTTAATTATGTGTTTAACTGTGTATATGCTGTAAATATTTTACATTCCAATGTTCTTCACATAGGGAATATGTTCTATGTATTTTTAAATACATATTTTTATATATTTATACATATACCTTTACCTGTATATATATACATATATATTTAAAAATAAATAGAATATTTTCTTCTATGTGAAGTATGTGAAGCACTGTAGGTTAACTAAGTATTGCCCTTTAAGACAATTACCTTAAGGTGCACAGGGCCATCTTTAAAATTGACTGGACCCTGGGCAAACATTTCCTTGCCCCCCCCCCATCCAATTTCGTTCTCCACCCCAACATCCCAAAAAACAACTAAATCAATTTATTTTATAATTGTTTTTAAATTATTAGCCCAAATAAATTGCAACTGGACCTAAGCAGTACTAATAAGTAAATAAATATATCAATTCCACTGTGGATTAATTTAATATGCTTTTGAATGTGATTCTGGTGTGAGGTTAGCTGGTTAAAGAGATGTAGGAGAAAAGCAAGGTATAGACTGAGGAGGAAGCATGGAGGTGCAGACAAATATAAGTTTACTAACTGGAACAGCAGAACTAATATGGGAAGCTGTAAAATCTGAGAAAGAGAGAAAAAAAAACCTATAAAAATAAACCTTACCCTAATGTGTGAAGCATCAGTACTATACAGCAGCACATGTCACTTCTTTGCTAGGAACAAGTTCCCTCACACCCTGTACTAGACAATGTTGCATGGGGGAGGGGCGTGTGTGCACTCACTTAGGCCTAGATTTAGAGTTGGGCGGTAGCCGTCAAAACCAGCGTTAGAGGCTCCTAACGCTGGTTTTGGGCTACCACTGGTATTTAGAGTCAGTCAGGAAAGGGTCTAACGCTCACTTTCCAGCCGCGACTTTTCCATACCGCAGATCCCCTTACGTCAATTGCGTATCCTATCTTTTCAATGGGATCTTTCTAACGCCGGTATTTAGAGTCGTGTCTGAAGTGAGCGTTAGAAATCTAACGACAAAACTCCAGCCGCAGAAAAAAGTCAGTAGTTAAGAGCTTTCTGGGCTAACGCCGGTTTATAAAGCTCTTAACTACTGTGCTCTAAAGTACACTAACACCCATAAACTACCTATGTACCCCTAAACCGAGGTCCCCCCACCGCCGCCACTCTATTAAAAAATTTTAACCCCTAATCTGCCGACCGCACGCCGCTGCCACCTACATTATCCCTATGAACCCCTAATCTGCTGCCCCTAACACCGCCGACCCCTATATTATATTTATTAACCCCTAATCTGCCGCCCCCACTATCGCTGACCCCTGCATATTATTATTAACCCCTAATATTCCGCTCTGTACACCGCTGCCACCTACATTATAGCTATGTACCCCTAATCTGCTGCGCCTAACACCGCCGACCCCTATATTATATTTATTAACCCCTAATCTGCCCCCCTCACCGTCGCCTCCACCTGCCTACACTTATTAACCCCTAATCTGCCGAGCGGACCGCACCGCTACTATAATAAAGTTATTAACCCCTAATCCGCCTCACTCCCACCTCAATAACCCTATAATAAATAGTATTAACCCCTAATCTGCCCTCCCTAACATCGCCGACACCTAACTTCAAGTATTAACCCCTAATCTGCCGATCGGAGCTCACCGCTACTCTAATAAATTTTTTAACCCCTAAAGCTAAGTCTAACCCTAACCCTAACACCCCCCTAAGTTAAATATAATTTTATTCTAACGAAATAAATTAACTCTTATTAAATAAATTATTCCTATTTAAAGCTAAATACTTACCTGTAAAATAAACCCTAATATAGCTACAATATAAATTATAATTATATTGTAGCTATTTTAGGATTAATATTTATTTTACAGGCAACTTTGTATTTATTTTAACCAGGTACAATAGTTATTAAATAGTTAATAAATATTTAATAGCTAAAATAGTTAAAATAATTACAAAATTAGGTGTAAAATAAATCCTAACCTAAGTTGCAATTAAACCTAACACTACACTATCAATAAATTAATTAAATACAATACCTACAATTATCTATAATTAAACCTAACACTACACTATCAATAAATTAATTAAATACAATACCTACAAATAAATACAATTAAATAAACTAACTAAAGTACAAAAAATAAAAAAGAACTAAGTTACAAAAAATACAAACATTAGAAAAATATTACAACAATTTTAAACTAATTACACCTACTCTAAGCCCCCTAATAAAATAACAAAGCCCCCCAAAATAAAAAAATGCCCTACCCTATTCTAAAATAAAAAAGTTCAAAGCTCTTTTACCTTACCAGCCCTGAAAAGGGCCCTTTGTGGGGCATGCCCCAAAGAATTCAGCTCTTTTGCCTGTAAAAAAAACACATACAATACCCCCCCCCCAACATTACAACCCACCACCCACATACCCCTAATCTAACCCAAACCCCCCTTAAATAAACCTAACACTAAGCCCCTGAAGATCTCCCTACCTTGTCTTCACCTCACCGGGTCCCGATCTGTCCAGAAGAGGGTCCGAAGTCTTGATCCAAGCCCAAGCGGGGGGCTGAAGAGTGACGTCCATCCTCGGGCTGAAGTCTGGATCCAAGCGGCGGCTGAAGAACTCCATAATCGGGCTGAAGTCAGAAGTCCATCATCGGGATGAAGTCTTCTATCAAGCCGCATCTTCAATCTTCTTTCTTCCGGAGCGGAGCGGAGCCATCTTCTTCCAAGCCGACGCGGAACATCCTCTTCAACCGACGCCTACTCGCCGAATGACGGTTCCTTTAAATGATGTCATCCAAGATGGCGTCCCTCGAATTCCGATTGGCTGATAGGATTCTATCAGCCAATCGGAATTAAGGTAGGAATATTCTGATTGGCAGATGGAATCAGCCGATCAGATTCAAGTTCAATCCGATTGGCTGATTGGATCAGCCAATCAGATTGAGCTCGCATTCTAATGGCTGATCGGAACAGCCAATAGTATGCAAGCTCAATCTGATTGGCTTATTGAATCAGCCAATCGGATTGAACTTGATTCTGATTGGCTGATTCCATCAGCCAATCAGAATTTTCCTACCTTAATTCCGATTGGCTGATAGAATCCTATCAGCCAATCGGAATTCGAGGGACGCCATCTTGGATGACGTCCCTCAAAGGAACCGTCATTCTTCGGGAAGTCGTCGGAAGAAGAAGATGGGTCCGTGGTGGAGGTCTTCAAGATGGAGCCGGTCCTCATCGGATGTAGATAGAAGATGCCGCTTGGAAGAAGATGGTTGCCGGTCCGGATCTACTCTTCTTCCCGGATAGGATGAAGACTTTGGAGCCTCTTCTGGACTTCTTCAGCCGTCAGATGATGGATGTCTAGCCCCCGCTTGGGCTTGGATGAAGATTTCGGAGCCTGGCACGATCGGTGATACCTGGCATGGTGAAGACAAGGTAGGAAGATCTTCAGGGGCTTAGTGTTAGGTTTATTTAAGGGGGGTTTGGGTTAGATTAGGGGTATGTGGGTGGTGGGTTGTAATGTTGGGGGGGTATTGTATGTTTTTTTTACAGGCAAAAGAGCTGAATTCTTTGGGGCATGCCCCGCAAAGGGCCCTTTTAAGGGCTGGTAAGGTAAAAGAGCTTTGAAATTTTGTAATTTAGAATAGGGTAGGGCATTTTTTTTATTTTGGGGGTCTTTGTTATTTTATTAGGGGGCTTAGAGTAGGTGTAATTACTTTAAAATTGTTGTAATATTTTTCTAATGTTTGTAAATATTTTTTTATTTTTTGTAACAGTTCTTTTTTATTTTTTGTACTTTAGTTAGTTTATTTAATTGTATTTATTTGTAGATATTGTATTTAATTAATTTATTGATAGTGTAGTGTTAGGTATAATTTATTGATAATTATAGCTATTTTATTTAATTAATTTATTGATAGTGTAGTGTTAGGTTTAATTGTTACTTAGGTTAGGATTTATTTTACAGGTAATTTTGTATTTATTTTAACTAGGTAACTATTAAATAGTTCTTAACTATTTAATAGCTATTGTACCTGGTTAAAATAAATACAAAGTTACCTGTAAAATATATATAAATCCTAAAATAGCTATAATATAATTATAATTTATATTGTAGCTATATTAGGGTTTATTTTACAGGTAAGTATTTAGCTTTAAATAGGAATAATTTATTTAATAAGAGTTAATTTATTTCGTTAGATTTAAATTATATTTAACTTAGGGGGGTGTTAGGGTTAGGGTTAGACTTAGCTTTAGGAGTTAATCCATTTATTACAGTAGCGGCGAGATTCGGTCAGCAGATTAGGGGTTAATAATTGAAGTTAGGGGTCGGCGATGTTAGGGAGGGCAGATTAGGGGTTAATACTATTTATTATAGGGTTATTGAGGCGGATTAGGGGTTAATAACTTTATTATAGTAGCGGTGCGGTCCGCTCGGCAGATTAGGGGTTAATAAGTGTAGGCAGGTGGAGGCGACGTTGTGGGGGGCAGATTAGGGGTTAATAAATATAATATAGGGGTCGGCGGTGTTAGGGGCAGCAGATTAGGGGTACACAGAGATAATGTAGGTAGCGGCGGTTTACAGAGCGGCAGATTAGGGGTTAAAAAAAATATGCAGGTGTCAGCGATAGCGGGGGCGGCAGATTAGGGGTTAATAAGTGTAAGGTTAGGGGTGTTTAGACTCGGGGTACATGTTAGAGTGTTAGGTGCAGACGTAGGAAGTGTTTCCCCATAGACAACAATGGGGCTGCGTTAAGAGCTGAACGCTGCTTTTTTGCAGGTGTTAGGTTTTTTTTCAGCTCAAAATGCCCCATTGTTTTCTATGGGAATATCGTGCACGAGCACGTTTTTGAAGCTGGCCGCGTCCGTAAGCACCGCTGGTATCTAGAGTTGCAGTGGCGTTAAATTATGCTCTACGCTCTCTTTTTGGAGCCTAACGCAGTGAAAACCCAGCCATTCTGTGATCTCTAAATACCAGCGGTATTTAAAAGGTGCGGGAGAAAAAAAGCACGCGTAGCTAACGCACCCCTTTGGCCGCCAAACTCTAAATCTAGCCGTTATTCTTCCCACTGACACCTTTCTACAAAGCACTGTTCCCCTAACAAACTTCAGTTAGTTGATCTTAGAGCCACAGCAGAAAGAGCAGAGCTAAGTGGACCAGCAGTCTGGATGCTGTCTGCCCAAGGCTGCATGGATACAGTGTGAGATGAGTCACACAGCCTCAAGACTGAAGAGAGCAGTGTGTGCAGTTGCACAGGTGTTCAAATCCTCACGTGCCTGCCACTCCAGCTTTCTGCTGCATGCGCCTACAGTCAGCCCTACCCAGAAACAATCCCCACCACCAGAGCAGTTACCTGGTAACAGTGGTAACCCCAGCAGGACCTTTTCTGATGCAGTTGGATTGGCTGGATGCCAAGTTAGGGCTTAGCATTCAGTGCTGCACAGTGCACATCTAAAACAGCACGTCACTAGCTTGGCATGTCACATGACACCGTCACGGTCTGGCACAGTTTCTCACAAATAAATATAAGCAGAGAAGTTTTGACTGTGACAGTATTAGGACTGACTGTATGTGTCCCCCATGTCACATGACATCAACAGTCTGGCATGAACCAAAAAAAATATATATATATTTTTTAGGACTGTTGGGCCCCTCAACAAAGACAGGGCACTGGGCAGCTGCCCCTTTTGCCCTGTGTTAAAGACGGCCCTGAACGTACATTGTGTAAATATTAAATACAAAAGTAATTAAAAAAAATAATAATTATTAAACATTATTATAGATGTTCTAAAAAATAAAAAATAAATATGTATTCCAATGATTTCTTAGAATTTTGTAGAACCTCTTTAATAATTATTATTAATACTTTTTACATTATTTTTATATGTAATATTTACATAACGCGCCTTAAGATAACTGTCTTCAAGTGCACTAATCAGTAACTGTGTTAAAAATATATCAAATGTAGGGTGCGGCAAACCTATATAGTATGTTCAAAATAAAGCTGTGTGATTGTGATGTGAAAGATAATGTCCAAATAATAATAGAACAATGTATATGTTACACACACAAATTTGCACAATTTTCAAAAATATTGATAAAAATACAATGCAGTGAAAGCGATATATATATATATATATAAATATATAAATATACCACTGTGACAGAACAAAAAATGTTAGTAAATCAATCTCTTATCCAAATGTGAAGTGAGATAAAGTCCCAAACTGATCCAAGGGTCATCCCCCTCTTCAACAGTGCAAGCGGCAGTTCACTTCTTCCAAATCTTGATGGTTAGCCAAGTGCGATCAATCTGAAAGGTGTCAAAGAGAAGAAGGCGCCACAATAGTGCACAATTAATAAAATAGGTAACGCAAACACAGAGGTACCATTATACTCGCTGAGTATCAAGCACTTGAGATGTGCTACAACAGCCTACTGGACCCTTAAAGGGACAGTAAACACCATAATTTTTGTTGTTTAAAAAGGTAGATAATCCCTCTATTACCCATTCCCCAATTTTGCATAACCCACACAATTATAATAATATACTTTTTACCTCTGTGATTACCTTGTATCTACGCCTCTGCAAACTGCCCCCTTATTTCAGTTCTTTTGACAGACATGCATTTTTAGCCAATCAGTGCTTACTCTTAGGAGCTTCACGTGCCGGAGCTCAATGTTATCTATATGAAACACATGAACTAACGCCCTCTAGTGGTGAAAAACTGTCAAAATGCTTTCCGATTAGAGGCAGTCTTCAAGGTCTAAGAAATTAGCACATGAACCTCCTAGATTTAGCTTTCAACTAAGAATACCAAGATAACAAAGCAAAAAAAGTAATAAAAGTAAAATAAAAATAAAAAGTAATAAAAGTAAATTGGAAAGTTGTTTAAAATTACATGCCCTATTTAAAACATGAAAGATTTTTTTTTTTACTTTACTGTCCCTTTAAGGAGTCGTCCAGATAACTCTCCCTCCGGCAATGCGCTCAAACAACTTATCCACTCACTGGAACTGCAGGTCTCTGGTTTGCAGACTCTTAGGACGATGTGCAATGCTCTATAGGGAAATGGCAAGCAGCGGCTCCACTCGAAAGAGCCTAAATACAATTAAAAATCCACAAATATTGCGGAATAATGGAATAAAAAAGTAGTGGATAAGAGTCTATACGTAAAATATTATAGACTTTATTTAAAACACACAACTCGTTTCTCGGTCGTCAGTGACCGTTTCTTCAGGTGTATGTACAAAGGATTCCAATCCACGACTTATAAGCCCTAATCGGCATCTCCTAGAGTGGAATGCGCATGCATGACACTGCGTTAAACCTACAGTTCTAAACCCGATTTGTGATTTGCATATTGTACTTTCTCCTGTTGCCTACAGAGTGGCCTTGCCTAAGACCTTGCATATTCACCCAGTCTTTCACATCTCCTTGCTCAAACCCTACATCACAAACAGGTACACTCGATGCAGACGTCCTCCTCCTCCACTCCTAATTCATGGCGAACCAGAGTATCAGATTGCCAAAATCCTAGATTCCAGAATTCAAGCCTGTGCCGGAATTGCCTACTTTACAGTTTTTTTAATGAACCCCTTTGTACTGTGTGTAAAGAAAATCATCATTTACATGGGTGAGATTGTAATCCAAATTTATCCTTATAACTGGTGATCAATATGAATGTAATTTGTATATAGGCAGGATAAGTATTCTGGGCATGTTTGCTCAATGATTATATTGACAATTTTAATATTTTTAAAGTCTTGTTTCAATATTTCCAATTGTTGATTGAAAAAGCCCAATTTTTCTGTTTGGCAAGATATACATCTGAGACCAAAGAAGAACACCACAAGTTTTTGTTAGAAGGAAGTGGCCCCAACTTATTTTATCTTTCACACTGTAAACTGTGAGACCGATACATTGCAATAATCTAGCCACATAAATGTCATGCAGACAGGATGGCACCTCATGACCGGGCTTTAAAAAGGAACCGCATTATGATTGAGTTTTGTCTTTTTGGTTGGGAAGGAGCAATCCTGTTTGATATCCCGGTCACAAAGGTCCTGATCTCCCATTTCCTGAAGATCCCCTAAGCTGTACGTGATATCACCAATACATATGTTAATTTGTGTCCTGCTCACTGCAGACGGACTATACAATAGCTAAGAATAGAGCTTTAATGAATTTAGGCCATGTGTACAAATACACCCCAAAATGTTGTTTGTGGCAATTTCTAGAGAGTCTGGTACATAATAGAATCCCAAACTGGAATACTTGCAAAGATGTCAAAAAGGCCAGTTTGGGACTTTATCACTTGCTTTAGATGTTGAATTTGATAAGTGTAAAATTATCTTAAAAACCAATTGAAAAAAATGAAGATAATGGATTGTGGTCACCAAGAAAATGTAGTTTGAATGTTAAATATAAGGCTTTTTCTGAGACTGAAAAAGCATTTTTGGCTTCGAGAAAAACAGAAAAATCTACTATTGTGATTGAGATCAAATGAAAAGTGCCCTTTTTTGGCAGTGAACTTTTGCCCCAGAGCTGAAAATGGCCAGTGATCGGCAGTCATGCGCATATTCTGTCCTGATTGGCTCACTTGTAATGGTTGGTTATTTAACATGCGCCCATAAAAGGGCAAATTTGCCCCTTTACTGGGTCATGTTTAATTAGCATTTCACTTGTAATCTAGCCCTAAATTGAAGAAATGTTTACAGTACACTGTCCCTTTAATGGTGATTACACAAGCACTACGGTGACCCTTACAAACTGGTTAAAATAGCACAAAAGTGAGAGAACCTACATGAGCAGTAATGCATTGCCAGTCCAGTGCTGACCTTAACTATGTGTTGTATCACCTTTGTGGGGGGGGGGGGGAGTTAAACACACAGTTCTTTTCAATCACATTAGAACTTTTAATTATTTTTTTTCCTCTTTGACCCTTTAAAGGACTTGAAACACAACATTTTTCTTTTATACAGGGAGTGCAGAATTATTAGGCAAGTTGTATTTTTGAGGATTAATTTTATTATTGAACAACAACCATGTTCTCAATGAACCCAAAAAACTCATTAATATCAAAGCTGAATAGTTTTGGAAGTAGTTTTTAGTTTGTTTTTAGTTATAGCTATTTTAGGGGGATATCTGTGTGTGCAGGTGACTATTACTGTGCATAATTATTAGGCAACTTAACAAAAAACAAATATATACCCATTTCAATTATTTATTTTTACCAGTGAAACCAATATAACATCTCAACATTCACAAATATACATTTCTGACATTCAAAAACAAAACAAAAACAAATCAGTGACCAATATAGCCACCTTTCTTTGCAAGGACACTCAAAAGCCTGCCATAAATGGATTCTGTCAGTGTTTTGATCTGTTCACCATCAACATTGCGTGCAGCAGCAACCACAGCCTCCCAGACACTGTTCAGAGAGGTGTACTGTTTTCCCTCCTTGTAAATCTCACATTTGATGATGGACCACAGGTTCTCAATGGGGTTCAGATCAGGTGAACAAGGAGGCCATGTCATTAGATTTTCTTCTTTTATACCCTTTCTTGCCAGCCACGCTGTGGAGTACTTGGACGCGTGTGATGGAGCATTGTCCTGCATGAAAATCATGTTTTTCTTGAATGATGCAGACTTCTTCCTGTACCACTGCTTGAAGAAGGTGTCTTCCAGAAACTGGCAGTAGGACTGGGAGTTGAGCTTGACTCCATCCTCAACCCGAAAAAGCCCCACAAGCTCATCTTTGATGATACCAGCCCAAACCAGTACTCCACCTCCATCTTGCTGGCGTCTGAGTCGGACTGGAGCTCTCTGCCCTTTACCAATCCAGCCACGGGCCCATCCATCTGGCCCATCAAGACTCACTCTCATTTCATCAGTCCATAAAACCTTAGAAAAATAAGTCTTGAGATATTTCTTGGCCCAGTCTTGACGTTTCAGCTTGTGTGTCTTGTTCAGTGGTGGTCGTCTTTCAGCCTTTCTTACCTTGGCCATGTCTCTGAGTATTGCACACCTTGTGCTTTTGGGCACTCCAGTTATGTTGCAGCTCTGAAATATGGCCAAACTGGTGGCAAGTGGCATCTTGGCAGCTGCACGCTTGACTTTTCTCAGTTCAGGGCAGTTATTTTGCGCCTTGGTTTTTCCACACGCTTCTTGCGAACCTGTTGACTATTTTGAATGAAACGCTTGATTGTTCGATGATCACGCTTCAGAAGCTTTGCAATTTTAAGAGTGCTGCATCCCTCTGCAAGATATCTCACTATTTTTGACTTTTCTGAGCCTGTCAAGTCCTTCTTTTGACCCATTTTGCCAAAGGAAAGGAAGTTGCCTAATAATTATGCACACCTGATATAGGGTGTTGATGTCATTAGACCACACCCCTTCTCATTACAGAGATGCACATCACCTAATATGCTTAATTGGTAGTAGGCTTTCGAGCCTATACAGCTTGGAGTAAGACAGCATGCATAAAGAGGATGATGTGGTCAAAATACTCATTTGCCTAATAATTCTGCACTCCCTGTAATTCACAATAGAAGATTAGATTTTAAACAACTTTCTAATTTACTTCTATCATCACATTTTCTTTGTACTCTTGTTATCGTTTGTTGAAAAGCAGGGACATAAGCTCAGGAGCATGCACATGTCTGAAGCACTATATGGCAGCAGTTTTGCTAGAATGTTTTTTGGATGGCAGCCCTATTTCCTGCCATGCACTGCTCCAGATGCCTACTTAGGTATTTCTTCAAAACAGAATATCAAGGGAGCAAAGCAAATTTGAAGTAAACTAGAAACTTTTTTAAAAATATATGCTCTGTCTGAATCACAATTTATTTTGTGGGGGGGTCATATCCCTTTAAATCAGGGGTTGAACTACCATTGGTGCAGCAGGTAGAGTGGCACCAGAGCCCAAGTTCTGGGGGGGTGGGGATAGCAGTCAGTCTATACATAGGCCTGTGCAGATGATGTAGAATCCTAATGCAGGTGAGCCTTTTATTAGTGCAGGTTGCAGATCCATCTATCTATCTTAAAATAGGTGACTGGGCCTATATGAGTCTATCCCATTTCCAGAAAATCTAGTGGCCACCAAGCAACCACCAACCCCCATCTGTTGACAATAATGCCTAACTGTCCTGTATGCTTCACTAGGCCTGCTACATAAATGTCCCACCTGCAAACTTACTTTACCTTCCACAACGGTTTCAAGATAAAGAAGACCAAAGTAAAATATTAGCTACTAAACAAACCATCAAAAATAGTTTCTCCACATCTGGTCTCTGAATACACAAAATACTTTTTTTTTTAAAGAGACATAAAAGTCCCAACAAAAGCCAAAGGCCATTAAAAGTTCACAATTTAAAGTTTTAAGAAAAAATATTCTCCATTGAAGTAATTGGAAACACTGACGCTATCACTGCTATTGGTTTCAAAAAGTGTGCTCCTGTGTATTACTCACACATCGGCTCGGGCTGCTTCCTGTACTCGTGTTCTTTTCTAACACTTTAAAGGGATACTAAACCCAATTTTTTTCTTTATAGATTCAGATAGAACATGCAATTTTAAACAACTTTCTAATTTACTCCTATTATAATTTTTTCTTCGTTCTCTTGCTATCTTTATTTAAAAAGCAGGAATGTAAAGCTTAAGAGCCGGCCCATTTTTGGTTGAGAACCTGGGTTATGCTTGCTTATTGGTTTGCTAACTGTATCCACCAATAAGCAAGCGCTATCCATGGTGCTGAATCTAAAATGGACTGGGTCCTAAGCTTTAAATTCCTTCTTTTTAAATAAACATAGCAAGAGAATGAATTAAAATTGATAGTAGGAGTAAATTAGAAAGTTGCTTAAAATTGCATGCTCTATCTGAATCACAAAAGAAAAAAATTGGGTACAGTGTCCCTTTAAAATTGCATGCTCTATCTGAATCATTAAAGAAAACATTTGGGTTTACTGTCCCTTTAAGATATATGGAATGTTTTTTTTCTTTTGTTTGTTTATTTTTGTTAATATACTCTCCTCTCATTCTCATTTGCTCTCATTCTCGTTTGCTATTAGTCAATACTTAAATGAATAGAATTTCTTTCTAATGTGCATTCATTATATTTTCTTTTAATATAATTGTAAACAAATAAATTTGTGTTGTAAAAGTCAAATTAATGCAACATATCACATTCCTACTCATACATAGACTAGTCATATTAAAAGAACAATCAAATGTAAAAGGGGTTTACCATTTATGAATTTCCAGGGACTTTACCAACTACAGAGTGTAAAATGTATAGGGAATGGTTGTTTAGATTTATTTTTCTATATGAAAGAGCTGTTTTTGTTAGTTGAAACAACAACCCATTTAAGTGAGCATTTAGGAACAGCAAACACCCCAATCTTACCTTTATTTCTATGCACAATGGCATTGTATAGGAGGGGGTACAGGCAAAAGCAGGTATTTCAAATGACAAAATAAAGATAAAGTAGCCATTTTAAAACAATTTAATACATTCCAGCTGATAGAATGGATCTCTGGGTATACATTAAGGGCTAGATTACAAATGCAGCGAAACAAAAATTGCGCTTTCATGAGCACAATATTTGCGCTCCACTCAGTGATACTGGTGCACACATGGAAGCCTTGCGCTCATGAGAGTGTGCTTCCATAGGCTCCAATAGGAGCCTTGTTCTGATGCCGATAGACACAGCACAGAACCTAGCGCAGCGCAGGGGGTAAGTCCCGCAGCATTGGGCAGCATATTTAAAATATATATGTATATGAATATTTACATATATATGTATGTGTTTATATGTGTATATAAACATATTAACATATACAAAATATATGTATATAATCATTTACATATATATTAACAGTAAAAACACAGTCCCCATAGACTTGGAAAAAAAACGGCACTGCAAAGTGCCTTTATATTGAACACCCCACATCCACTCACTTTAACCTCTTATAACTACTTCTTGCAGCAAATTTAAAAAGATGCTCATATTTTTGTTTTTAATATACAAAATATACACTTTAATTTGGGGGCAATTGGGGGGATATTTGTTTTAATTAACCAGAGGTCTGACAAAAGTATGTGAGCTTGCGGTTGCATTAACCAGCCACTTGTAATAACTGGTTATTTAGCGTGAGCCTGTAAACAGGCAAATTTGCACCTTTACGGGTGCACATTAAATTAGCACTTCACTTGTAATCTAGCCCTAAATTGGAGAATTTTTTACAGTACACTGTCCCTTTAATGTTGATTACACAAGCACTACGGGGACCCTTACAAACTGGCTAAAATAGCAGAAAAGTGAGAGAAGCTACATGAGCAGTAATGCCACATCAAGGCATTGATAATAGACAGACGCTGTGTAGTTGTGTGGTATAATGACATGTAATATGCTGCAGCAGCGTTTTCCTTGTCGCTTACAGGATACTCTTGCAACTGGAATGAAACACACCCAAACAGCCCACTTAATTTCATAGATAAGTCATATCATTTGCCACTAAAAATAGTGCCTTTCCAATTGTCCTTTGCACTACATAGGAAGGGGAGCAGCATATTGGATCTGAAATAACTCACTAATAGATAACTAGCAGCAGCAAAGCTACTATTAGAAGTAAATAAGCTATGGAAGGAATGATCCTTTAGACTATATCTTGCTTTTCTTGTAGAAACGGCAAATTGTTGGTTATATATTACAGCTAGCTGGAATGTCCATAGACAGAGCAGGAATAGGTGGCATTATGTGTCCCAGTATTTTCCAGGCTGGTAACAGGATACCTTACCTACCAGGATTTGCAGAAGGATTTCTAGGACAGAGAGGTGGCCCATCAGCATTTTGGGACGGGCTAATGTCTGGAGGTGCACGGCTTGGGATGTCATGGGTGGTCCCACCTCTACCAATACATCCAAGCATTCTGCTAGCCTTACTCGTTGCAATACTACATTTTTTACTAAATTTTAAATCATCTGAAATAATAATTGCCAAGTCCCGTTTCTCATTTGTATCAATCAGTAAAGTGTCATTGAGTCTGTAATTACCGTTTGGATTTTTCTTCCCTAAATGCATATTTTTATACTTTGCAGTATTTAACTTTAGACACCAGTCATTTGTCCAATCCTCCAATTTTTGTATATCACTTCTAGTTATGAGAAATGTAGTTGTAGTTTCAGCAAACAGTTAATTGGAGCAAAATCTTAAAATTATTTATTCAGGGAGGCATATGAGCAGAACGATGAGTATTTCATGGGTCTGCACAGATGGGGGCATGATTGTTAGTGCTCTCTGTCAAAACTCTCGCTCGAGCATTAATTCCGCTAGAAGCAAGTTTTTTGCGTACGTTGGGATTACAAGTTAAAAGTAAAACGTTTTCACTCACACGCTAACCCGACGCACGCAACAAGCAGAAGTTAGAATATTGCATTGTATTCCATCATAGGCTTCAATGGAGCATCCTACTCACGCAAAAACCCAAATGCATTTTTTCAAGTGTGATAACCTGACATGAAAATTTTTATATTTTACATTCACAAATGTTCTTCACGTAGCAGACTGTTCTATTTATTCATAAATACATATTTCTATATATATATGATGGTATTTTGGTAATATATATATATATATATATATATATATATACCTATACCTATTGTGACAGAAAGCAAGGCCTGGTTATAAATGGAAGATATTTAAGACCAAGCATTGTACATGCTATTTCTCCTTTCAGGGAGAAAGAGTGTGTATTTGATTATCCCAGACAGCTAATCACAGGTGTGGCTAATTAGAAGTTGTGAGGGTTTAAATAGCAGCCTCACTTAGGCCTTGGGAGAGAGATATACAGCTACAGAAGCTGGTGTGTGTGTTTGTTACACTGTGTAAAAGACTTTTGTTCCTGTGAACTGTAAAAGGACATTATTTTTACAAAGCACTTGTGGAATGCTGTGAAGTGCTGGGACACATTTAAAAGTACTTAACTTTGCTGCAGAGGAAGGATTTCCCTCTTTTGAAAATGAACTGCCTGTTTGTTATTGCTGTGAAAAATAAAGCCTTTTAAACTAGAGTGGACTGTCCTGTGCTGCATTTGTGCCCTAGAAGACCTTGGTTAAAAGTGGTCCCTGTTACACTATATATATATATATATATATATATATATATATATATATATATATATTCATTTAAATTATGGTGGAGATAAAGATCTGAGATTAAAATCTTTTTATACATTCAATTTTTTTTATTCATAAATACATATTTCTATATATATCTGATGGTATTTTGGTGAGAGAGAGAGAGAGAGAGAGAGAGAGAGTTTTAAAGGGATAGGAAAGTCAAAATTAAAGTTGCATGATTCAGATAGAGTATTTAATTTTAAGACACTTTTAAATCCACTTTTTTTTAAAATTGTGCTTCATTCTCTTAGTATCCCTTGTTAAAAATGAATACGCACATATCATACACCAGTGGTAGCTGCTGCTAATTGGTGCCTGCACACATTTGTCTCTTGTGATTGGCTAACTAGATGTGTTCAGCTTCCTGTTAGTAGTGCCATGCTGTACCTTCAGCAATGGATAACAATATAATGAAGCAAATTTTATACTAGAAGTAAAATGGAAAGTTGTTTAAAATTGTATGTTCTATCTGAATCATAAAAGAAAAATGTGGGGTTTACTAAGCCTTTAGAACAGCGATCCATTAATAGGGTGATTGCAGCAATACAGAAACCACTGCTAGAAAGCCTGTTTCATTCTTTTTAGAACTTGTTAGTAGCAGATAGTGTTCTGGTGGCTGCTTCGGTAAAGCTAATTTCAGGGTTAAATCAAAATTCATTAAAATTATGGTGGAGATAAAAATCTGAGATTAAAATCCTCCATGGGGCATATTTAACAAGCTCCAATTGGAGCTTGATGCCCCGTGTTTCTGGCGAGCCTGCAGGCTCTCCAGAAACAGCAGTTATGAAGCAGTAGTCACAAAGACCGCTGCTCCATAACCTGTCCGCCTGCTCAGAGCAGGCGGACAGACATCGCCAGAAATCAACCCGATCAAGTAGGATCGGGTTGATTGACACCCCCTGCTGGTGGCCTATTGGCCGCCAGTATGCAGGGGGGCGGCGTTGCACCAGCAGCTCTTGTGAGCTGCTGGTGCAATGCTGAATACAGTGAGCGTATTGCTCGCCATATTTAGCGAGGTCTGGCGGACCTGATCCGCAGTGTCGGATCAGGTCCGCCAGACCTTAATAACTAGAGGCCCAAGTTTTTCCCCAGTTTTCCCCAGTAAAACTCCATGTGCATTGTTACCAATGCACAAGAGGATTCCGGGTAAGATATACAAATTAGATATGCAAAATCTCAGTTGCCAACGGTTTAGACATTTAATGGCTCTGTGTTGAGTTATTTTTAGGGGACTGCAAATTTACACTGCTATACAGGCTGTACACTCACTACTTTACATTGCAGCAAAGTGTCATTTCTTCAGTGTTGTCACATAAAAAGATATAATAAAATATTTAAAAAAGTGTGAGGGGTGTACTCACTTTTGTGAGATGCTGTATATACACATATAAATGCATACATGTATATGTACTTACATTTGTACACACATATAAACATATACAGTATATATACAAATATATACATATTTAGACATGTATATGTATGTATCTCTGTTAAAGCACTTTGCAGTCCTTTTTTTCCTAACACATGAGACCTCATATCTTTGAGCCCTTCTAAGGTTTTTTTTTAAATAATTTTATTAAATAGAGTAATTATAAGTGCAACTGTTCTTTTTACTGTATTTTTTATGTGTTTTGTGATACTTTTTAGTCAAGCATAAGAGTTAACCAGAGCTCTAAAGTCCCTCTAACCCGATGTGCGTTAAATTCAATTGCGCTCAAGTGAACACACTCTCAACCTGTAATACACACGCTACCACTGACGCGCAAAGACAGCCACGATAAACCTGGGATTGCTTATGCAAAACAGTTAGCTTGCCACTCATAAACTAGCCCTGAATAAGGAACAGGAGCTGGGATGGGCAATGTCCCCTCATCTACAGCACTTCATGGGTGTAACCTAAAAGATTGGGTTACTTTACAGTGGTACCAACACTGGGTAGATGGTGTAGAAGGAGCAGATGGCACTGATGGGTTTCTAAACTCCCCAGTCTCATCATACTCATAGTACAATTTCTCTTTATCTAAGATAAATAAAAGGTGTACTTTTGGCAGTAAGACTCTCTACTTCTCAGTACACCTCCAAACATATGTGTAGCGTCTCCATTGAGCTGCAAAGTGCTACATATATTTTGTGTTCTCTGTCTTTCAACCTTTTCACCACCTTTGTTGGCACTCCAAAATATTAATTTCTAGAACAGCCACTGCTACTCTGATGCTGCCAGCTACTACCCTTCTCTATGGAGTTGTGAAAAACAGAGGGCTGCTGGTGATTATATCATTTTGGGCAGTAGTGGTGGTTGAAGGCTCTTGTTGGGTTTGTGCGATTAAAGACCTAGCGTAGTGTAACAGGTAAATAAAATGTGCACCAAACATAATATAAATACATTTAAATAAAGAATTACACTCATATATACACTATCTGATAAAATTATTCATATAAATATCAATAAAATATATCAACATATCAATAGCCCTATTCATTAACAAAATTGATTCCATCAGACATGAAATCAGCTCTCAACACAATTCCATTCTCTCCCCCCCTCAAATACTCTCACTCAACCACAACCCTCATAACCTGAAACTTAGTTCATTCTCCCCTGTTACTGAGGAAGAAGTTTCAGCACTTATACTGCGCTCTCACCTCACTACCTGTCCCCTTGACCCTATCCCCTCACAGCTGCTCCCCTCTCTCTCTGCTACCCTTACCCCTATACTAACACACATTTTCAACCTCTCCCTCAGCACTGGTACATTTCCCTCATCATTGAAACATGCACTGGTCACACCTATCCTCAAAAAACCTTCCCTTGATCCTACATCCCCATCCAACTACCGCCCAATTTCCCTCCTCCCTCTTGCTTCAAAGCTTCTTGAAAAACTAGTATATGCACGCCTATCCCATTTCCTTACGTTAAACTCCCTTCTTGACCCGCTGCAATCTGGATTTCGTCCCTATCACTCCACAGAGACAGCTATTGTTAAGGTCACCAATGACCTACTTTCAGCTAAATCAAAAGGCCACTTCTCTCTGCTTATCCTCCTTGATCTGTCCGCAGCCTTTGACACTGTCGACCACCCTCTTTTGCTCCAAACCCTCCAATCCTTCGGCATCTGTGTCACAGCCCTCTCATGGCTCTCTTCCTACCTGTCAAACCGTACTTTCAGTGTAGCCTTCTCTGGGGCCTCCTCTGCCCCGTCACCCCTTTCTGTCAGAGTACCACAAGGCTCTGTCCTCGGTCCCCTTCTCTTCTCAATCTATACGTCATCACTAGGTTCCCTTATTAAGTCCCACGGTTTCCAATATCATTTGTATGCTGATGACACCCAAATCTACTTCTCTGCACCAGAACTATCTCCTTCCTTGCTAACCCGTGTCACTAACTGTCTTTCTCACATCTCTTCCTGGATGTCCTCTCACTACCTCAAGCTAAATCTCTCCAAAACTGAGCTCCTCATTTTCCCCCCTTCTTCCAAAATCTCCACCCCCAATATCTCTATAACTGTCGACAACTCCATCATTACCCCTACCCCGCATGCCCGATGTCTCTGGGTCACACTTGACTCAGATCTTTCCTTCACTCCTCACATTCAGTCCTTGGCTACAGCCTGCTGCTTCCACCTTAAAAACATCTCCAAAATTAGACACTTCCTTACACAAGACACAACTAAGATTTTAATCCACTCTCTCATTCTTTCACGCCTTGATTACTGCAACTCTGTCCTCTCTGGTCTCCCCACCTGCCGCCTAGCTCCTTTACAATCCATAATAAATGCCTCTGCCAGACTCGTCTTCCTTACACGTCGCTCTTCATCTGCTGCACCTCTCTGCCAATCCCTTCACTGGCTTCCTCTTGCCTCTAGGATCAAACACAAAACTCTCACTCTTACAAAGCCCTCAACTGCACTGCTCCCCCCTACATCTCAGACCTTGTCTCCAGATACTCTCCCTCCCGTCCCCTTCGCTCTGCTCATGACCTCCTACTCTCCTCCTCTCTTGTCACCTCATCACACTCCCGTTTACAGGACTTCTCCAGACTGGCTCCCATCTTATGGAACTCTCTGCCTTGCTCCACAAGACTCTCCTCTAGTTTTAAAAGCTTCAAGTGCTCCCTAAAGACTCTACTGTTCAGGGACGCATACAACCTACGCTAACCTTTCCTAATACCAGTTCCTCTCCTCCCCTGCAATCCCCTGAACCCTCTTAGCATGTAAGCCTAAAAGTCCAGCTGTTTGTAGTTCACCTTCTTAAGAGCTGACTACAACAGTGCAACTCTTGGCAGGGCCCTCTACCCTATAATTGTTTTGTTGTACTCCCCCTTTGTTTATAGCGCTGCGGAATCTGTTGGCGCTCTACAAATAACCAATAATAATAATAATAATAATAATAGCCCTGTGAAACAGGAAGTCATAGTTGAACAATTTTCTGTTACTATTCAATCAGGTGTCCTAAAAAATGTGACATATCAATGGGAATATATTTCAAATATACTTTTCTCATATGCATTCATAGGGGTGCCAATATTTGTGAAACACATATATTTAACAAAGATAATAATTTTTTTGGATAAACCTGTGTTGTGTTTGTAATTGTATGATATACATGAGAGCAGAGTATTTTTGTGTATTTTTAGAAAAAAAGATCAAAAGGTTGAACAATTAAGACAATTTTTCAAAGCCTTCTTTGCTCATATTTACCAAGGGTGCCAATATTAGTGGAGGACATTGAATATATATATATTCAAAGGAAAGATTGCACTCACAGAACTTTTTCCAAAACAGTTAAATCACTTTAATGGAACGGAAGTGATGTAACTACACTTCCGTTTACACGAGACATTGGAACGCAAATATGCGTACCAGCACTAGTGTTTGGCGCCACTGACATGATAGAAGGGTAGGAGATTTGTATTTTGATTTGTTCACTATAAATTGTGTGTTTTCTTTCACATTTGTTATGCTGATGAAGGGGATAACATCCCCGAAAAAACGTTCCATTAAAGTGATTTAACTGTTTTGGAAAAAGTCCTGTGAGTGCAATCTTTACTGAATATAGCATTCTATCATTGCACCCGGGCAGGTGACTACAGGTGGGTCATGCTGCAGAGTGGTTTAATATTGGTTGTGAACAGTGGAACCCCCAGTGTTTGACTTTATTTCTCTTCAGTTCAGTGGATTACAAGGTGTAAATTTGTTCTTGTTGGTGCATGGACTTGTCATATTGCTGCCTTTTAGAGTAAGGACATTCACCTTTATATCTATCTGTTAGCAGGGATTCAGAAGCAGATCCACAGAGGGAAATGGCTATCAGTGATGGAAATCAGGTGGAGGATACGGCTTGTCAAGCAAAAGCAGCCCAGATTGGAACTGCCTCCTTTACCCAGGATGATGCAAATTGTTTGCTCCCATCTCCAGGACAGCTGGTGAGACTCCTGTTAATTTATATTATACTTTATTAAAATTAAAAAATAGGGAGGTAGATTTGTCCCTACATGGCAATTATTTATCTATCTAGTACTATAGGTCTGGTCATATTCCTAGAGGATTCAGGGTGCATGATATTCCCACAATAGGTAGAGAAAATCCTGAATTTAGGAAGAAATGGTGTTACATCTTCAATAAGTGCTCTTTGGACTTAGTCCTATTAGTAATTGAAGTAGTAACGGATATTCTGGCAAAAGTAAGGATAGAAATAAGCTGATTTTAAACTACACATAATAGCACCTTAACTAGTGACCAACAGGCAAACTGGCTGACTAAAATTTCACAACAGATTGAGAAATACCAAAACGATCTGATAGTGTTTAAAAATAGGAAATTGGAGGTCGTAAATACTGACTATGCACAAGGAACGGTATATAAGTGGTTAACTACATCACAGGGAGGACAACCAAGGAGGAGACAGAGGAATAGGAGGGTTAGGTTTGATACAGTAGACACCAGTGAGGCAGATTCTTCTGATACAGAGAGAAACCTCTCAAGCTCATCACATCCATCACCTCCAACACATAGTAACCAGGACCAATATGGCTTCTCCCAAACCTATAAATCCCACTCCACACCAAGCCATTTTTAGGCATTACCACACAGGGGGAGGAATAATAGACCCCATATTAGGAGGCGGGGCACAAGGCACAGGCCACCACGCTGAGGCAGGCAGAGGATATAGTGATAAACTTAAGTGCACACATTCTATTTGCCACTGAAAGTGAGGTACTTAACAAGGGTCTATCCTTTGTGCCTAGCACCTCAATTTCAGAACTAGATAAAAAATTGGATATTCATAAATTGAGTAGGACCATGAAAATCAAGGAGTTTTTTCAGAACACAGAAATTAGTAGAATTGCTTCTCCTATTGAATACAAGTGTAAAAAAATGAGTTCTTTTGAACCTATTAACTGTAGCCCTAGTACTAAAACATTCATTAGACTAGTTACACAAGACTTGGACATAGAGAGAACACAAAAACCCTGGAAAAACAATCTATCTAAGGGAGAAAGGGAAGTCATAAAATCCCTCCAGGATGACCCCTCTATAGTCATCAGACCGGCCGACAAGGGCGGAGCAATAGTTCTTTTGAACTATTCTCACTACAGAGGGGTCAGTTTTTGATAGGTGTTGTTTAAAACTTTTTTGCGCTGCCTTTTTTGGGTAAGCCCTTTCCCCTATGATATTTTCCCCAAAATATCTGGTTTAGGTGTGCCAGAGAAGTGTGAGTTTAGGAGTAGGGGCGCAAATGAATGCTTATACCCTTGTAAAATTAGGATAAAAATAATTTTTTAAATGTAGTGAGGAAAAAATATATACTCTCAGTCCTATAACATATTGTAGAAAATATTTATTAATTACAAGAAGTCAGATATAGCTATACTATACATTAAAACACATATGTGTTTGTGCCCTTAGATGGCACGTCTGTAGATGAACCTATGGAGGTTTAGGCAAGTATTTGATAGGTTTGGATGTTGGATTTTTATATATTGTAAACCTGCTATAGGAACAAATATTTGATTTTAAGGACTAGTCTACGTGTTGGACCTAGTACATTGGATACCTAGTGCAATATCATAAAAAAGTCATAAAAACAACAAAAAAGCATTAACGCATTAGTGCAGGATTATAAAAGTAGTTGATGATTATAAAAGTAGTTGATAACGTATTGCTATTGCTAAAACCATATGACAATATAAATGTGATAATGTAAAAAATGATAGTAAGAATATTCTCTAAAAAATTAGTTCATAATGCCTTGAAATATATAGAAGAAATATATCGAAAAAGATCGCAGAAAGGAGATGCTGAACAAAGGTTGTGGTCGGCCGACCCAGGTCGTCCAATAATTTCCGGGATAAATTCCCTAACGTCTAACCTATCTGCATATATAGATAAGTTCCTCCAACCGCATGTGAAAAACCTAGACTCTTATCTAAGAGACTCATCCAGTTTATTGAAAATATTGGAAGATGTAAAATGGCAAACAGATTACATATTAGTAACCTGTGATGTCTCATCATTATACACATGCATACAACACATAGACGGAGTAGATGCAGTTAAACATTTTTTAGTAAAAGAAGGAGAAATGCCGGTAAGTCAAATTGACTTCATCTTGGGTGGGATCAATTTCATTTTGACCCATAATTATTTTTTATATGAGGGAGCCTTCTATGAACAGGTTTGCGGAACTGCAATGGGTACAAAATTTGCACCTAGTTACGCAAACCTGTTCATGGGTCTATGGGAAAACTATTTTTGGGAACAAAGCATGTATAAGAAAAACATTATACTGTATAAGAGATATATAGACGACCTTTTCTTTATATGGAAAGGGAACGAGGATGACCTCACTAACTGTATACAAACCATGAATAATAATAAGAAAAACTTATCTTTTACATATACCTTCGACAAACACACAATTAGCTATTTGGATCTAGAAATATCAATCATGGAAGACAAAATAAATACAAAGACTTTTTTTAAGGAAGTTGACACGAACAACTATATCCACTGGGAAAGTTGCCACCTAAAAAGGTGGAAACAGAATATACCGAAGGGACAATTCTTGAGATTAAAAAGAAATTGTAATGACCCCGAAGTTTTTGACCAACAGAGCGAAGTTTTCAAACAAAAATTCATAGAGAGAGGATATAACACATCCAAAATAGAAAATGACATAAAAGAAGTAAGAAAAATAGATAGAAATGATATCCTAAATGCCAAAACTAAAGAAAACAGATTTTTAAACACCAAAACTGACAGAATAAATATCCCCTTTGTCACACAATATGGAGAAAATAAACATGTTATCGAGAAAATTATTAAAAAACATTGGAATATCCTGAGTTATGATCCTGATATAGGCCCAAGATTACCCAATAAACCCAGATTTATATATCGGAAAGCAAATACAATAAAAAATAGACTGGCACCCTCTATGAAGAATACTATGAGCAAAAATATAGAGAAGGGAATATTAGGAACAGAATTAAGGGGATTTTTCCCTTGTCATATATGTAAAGCCTGCAGGCATTCAAAAAAGACCAACATCTTCACATCCAGTTATACCAAAGAAACATACAAGATTAAAAATACGATAAGATGCATGGATAAAAATATAATTTATCTGATAGAGTGTAAAAAATGTAATTTACAATACACAGGGGAAACAGAAAGAACGATACGGGAAAGGATAAGAGAACACATTTTGTCAATAGAGAACTCAGAAGAAAAAAGGAACCTAGAACTCCCAGTGCCAAAACATTTCAGATTATGCAATAATAGCAATCTAAAATACTTCAACTTTACAGCTATAGAAAAAGTAGGAAAAAACATTAGAGGGGGGAACCAATCAAGAACACTATTACAAGCAGAGGCAAAATGGATTTTTAAATTACAAACACTACAACCAAAAGGTCTTAACATTGATTTTAATCTAAATAGTTTTTTAAAAGAATAAAATAACCACTCATGTACATACAGTATTAAAATATCCCTTTTTTCTACTTCTAAAAAACTTTTCAACAAACGATTATAATAGAACAAAGAAGTTTAAACGTCTATTTTCAAAGTCTATGAGGATAAATAAGGTTTATGAAATTTTCCGCTCCACTATTCCACTTCCTACAATCAAATACAAATAATAACCATAAATTCCCCAACTATTCAACAAACGATTTTAATAGAATAGATCATTTTAAATTTTAAACTTAAGAATTTCACAATATAACATCACATGTGTGTTTTTTTAATTCTGTTTTTTAAATTCTGTTTTTTAAACTCTGTTTTTAAAGTCTATGAACCAAGTTCTATGAGAATATCCGTTCTACACTTAGCTTTTCAACAAACGATTATAATAGAACAAGATATTTTTAAACTTATTATGGTACAATATTTCTAATTTTAAAAACTTAAATACCAAGAAGAGAGCTAAGGTTTATGAAAATTCTAGGACAATATATGCTTTTTTAAGAAACTGTGATTAGTTTTTTCTAAGAACTAGGATTATTTCTTTAAGAACCGTAATAATATTCAAATGTTTTTAGAATCCAAATGGTAAAAGACTTTTGTTGCCAAATGCCTACAAATCAAATTATTTAAACAGCTGCAGTGAATGCACAAACGTAAATTGAATAATAAACTAATAGGTCCAATTAAAGAGACACTTTGAAGGAATAAAAAGACCGCCAAACCTCTCAACAGTAGTTAAGCTTGAAAAAGGCCAACGGCTGAAACGCGTAGCAAACTACTGTTAAAAACCAACAAATCTACAAATCTTTTTAGTGTCTCAGTCACATCTGACTGTTGCTATCAGACACTACTCTTCTCTCCACTACAACTAATCGGCTACAAGCTGAGCTCTAACCACAGTGAGCAATACTGAAGACTCTTTTGGACAAAAAAAACGCCACCACACCGGCACATAGTGCCCTTTAGGAGCCATTGTGCATCTTGGACCACGGTGAAATACAGTTTCTGGACTACTGTGAAAAGGGACTTCAGAATACCATCCGCATCATTTACAGTATTAAAAGACCGGCTAAAGAAATTCTACAGAGCGGATCAATCATAACATCGGAAGACCGGAAAAAGAAAAAATCTACAGAGCGGACCAAAATTTCTACCAGGCTCCAGAATCGGCTGAAGAGCAAAGTAAGTAAAATACCGCTCCTTACTGTTTCATTTTCTCTTCAGACCGTAGAGCTCTGGTAAGTTCTTTCCAACATATACAGTAACAAAAAGAGGAGTATACAAAATAACAGCACGCAAAATAACAGCATGCAACATTATACTAATCTAGATACATTTCATCTCAAAGAAATACTTTTTATTAACAAGTGACAAAGTGGATACTTTTCATACAAAGACTTTTAAAAACTTGTCAAATTAATCACACCAAAAAAAAACCACCGGTGGTAACCACAAAAACAATCTTTGGGCAGCATCTCCTTAATTTTATTATTGTTAACTTTTAAACTGGTCGGCCGACCACAACCTTTGTTCAGCATCTCCTTTCTGCGATCTTTTTTGATATATTTCTTCTATATATTTCAAGGCATTATGAACTAATTTTTTAGAGAATATTCTTACTATCATTTTTTACATTATCACATTTATATTGTCATATGGTTTTAGCAATAGCAATACGTTATCAACTACTTTTATAATCATCAACTACTTTTATAATCCTGTACTAATGCGTTAATGCTTTTTTGTTGTTTTTATGACGTTTTTATGATATTGCACTAGGTATCCAATGTACTAGGTCCAACACGTAGACTAGTCCTTAAAATCAAATATTTGTTCCTATAGCAGGTTTACAATATATAAAAATCCAACATCCAAACCTATCAAATACTTGCCTAAACCTCCATAGGTTCATCTACAGACGTGCCATCTAAGGGCACAAACACATATGTGTTTTAATGTATAGTATAGCTATATCTGACTTCTTGTAATTAATAAATATTTTCTACAATATGTTATAGGACTGAGAGTATATATTTTTTCCTCACTACATTTAAAAAATTCTTTTTATCCTAATTTTACAAGGGTATAAGCATTCATTTGCGCCCCTACTCCTAAACTCATACTTCTCCGGCTCACTACAGAGGGGACATCCTTGAGCAGCTAACAGATAAGACTACCTATACCCTTTTGCCCTCTGATCCAACTTACATTTAGAAAAAAACAACTGGACACACTCATCAAGCTTGGACTAGAGCAGGGATTTATTTCATAACAAATTAGTGATTTCTGCACTACCATGTATCCTAGGTTTCCAATCCTTTACACCATCCCCAAAATTCGCAAAACGTTAGACAAACCTCCAGGATGCCCTATAGTGTCCACTGTTCAGTCACTTTTACAGCCGGTAGCCCAATATGTTGATATCTTACTACAGCCTGTGGTTAGGGATATCCGCTCCTTTATTCTTGACACAAATGACCTAATAAGACAACTTAAGGGTGTAGTTATTCAAAAAGATGACATTCTGGTCACCTTAGACGTTAATAGTCTATATACCATCATTCCACACCAGTTAGGACTGACAGCAATCAGGGAACACCTAATACACAGCCAGGTATATGATGGCCCTCCTGTTGAGTTCTTGCTGACCTTGATAGATTTTTGTTTACAAAAAAATTGTTTTCGGTTCAATACAAATTTTTACTTGCAAATTGCCAGCAGAGCGATGGGGGTCTTCTATGGCCCATCCTATGCTAACATTTTCATGTCACAGTTTGAAAACCAGACTGAGCTTCTTCTAATCCCCCCATCTAATTCTACTCCAGTTTCTAACTTTACTATCACTGTTGGTGACACCACTATCTCCCCATCACCCCAAATCTGCTGCCTAGGAGTTACACTTGACTGCAATCTGTCCTTCATACCCCACATCCAATTGCTCTCTTCATCCTGTCGCAACCACCTACGCAATATCTCCAAAATGCCTTGGCTAGGCTAATCCACCTCTCCCGACGCTCTGCACCCCTCTGTGAGTCCCTTCACTGGCTCCTCATTCACAGCAGAATTAAATTCAAAATTCTCACTCTGACCTACAAAACCCTTACCAATGCAGCCCCCCCATACCTGTCCTCACTCATCAACAAATATACTCCAGCCCGTCTCCTAAGATCCAACAACGATCTACTCCTTGCCTCTTCTACCATCACCTCCTCTCATTCTAGACTACAGGACTTCTCTCGTGCAGCACCAACCCTCTGGAACGCACTTCCTCGAGCTGTCAGACTTTCCCCCAACCTCTCCTTTCCCCCAACCGCTCCCTAAAGACCTTCTTGTTCAGGGAAGCCTATCACCAAATCAGTAACTAATGAATTCCACTTGCTTAATAGTTGCCCTCATTTAATTCCACACTAACATCATTCTCACCTTTGCAGTCCCAGCCTCCTGTTTCTCACCCTCCTACCCATTTAGATTGTAAGTTCCCACAGGAACAGGGCTCCCAATTCCCCCTGTATTTGTTTGTTAAGTTTTGGATGTATCAGATGGATGATACAGGATGGCATTTAATTGCACAATGTCTTGCCACCAGCTGGTCTGATTCGCCCTTTTGTAAGGCCAGGTGAATTGCATGCCTATGGTTTGCCATGTGCTCTCTTAATGTTCCTGTGGTTTTACCCACATAGAAAGTTGGAACATGGACAAAAGAGTTAATATATGACGTGTGTGGTAGTACAAGTGAGAGAATGTCTGATGATAATGTTCTGGTTAGAATGGGGATGGTGAAATGATTTTCTTATGGAGATCCAAGAGTAATTTGCATAAATATCAGAAGAGAGAGACGCACTACTGAGCTCTGAGAGGCTCTGCTGCACTGATTATCTGATAAATTTTAAGAGTACAGTGAGTAAAAAAACGCCCCTTACTGCAACATCTCTTCAGACCGTAGAGTTCTGGCAAACATCTAACATCTAACAAAATACACAGACCTCACATCTATATCAAAAGAAGGACATACTAACAGACTTTGCAACATTTTGCTACAACAAACATAATATTACAATACAAGGAGTATTTTTCCACCTAACAAGTTGCAACAAAGTTTGACGCTTACTGCCAACAAATTATCCTGAACTTTTCAATTAGTAAAATCCACCGGTGGTTTTTTTCAATCCAAAATTTGTAAACATAACAATTTCTGTCAAGTGTTGGCCGACAACTATAAGAAAAATGTTTTTCCTTTAAATATATTCCTATTTAACATTAACAGTATATTTACTATTTTAAATGCATTTTGAGAATTACCTATCTATTTTTATCTGAATATTTATTTTCATTGTTTTATTTCATATATCCCTACCATTTTTATCGTTTTAGCTTTTGATCTTTTGATCTACTCCCCTAATATAACATATAAAGAGTTTTTTTCAGCTCACTCACTACACGAACCCCGCTAGACAAAAAATACGTTTTTTCCATCTTTATATAAGTAATTTGTGTTTTTTTGACTACTTTAGGGAATTGAACTAGGTATTCTATGTACTAGGTACAAACAACCTAATTAGCTACTAAACACTAAAAACAAAGGAGCAAATATACCAGCCAAATATATCAACCAAAGAAAAATAGACAATAGTAATATAACCTAGGAAACTACATAAGGACCAAAATAACCTAACAAATTGCATACACTGCATACATAGGGCCTTCCATATAACCCACATCTTAGAGTAACGACATATATATGTTTTTTATGCCTATTTTTTAATGTATATGTATTGTCAGAAGTCAATAAAATAGCTATTTAAAAGTTTCATTTGTTACATCACTTGGTTATTTTTCCAAAAATCTCATTCTGAAATTATTTCTGTCCATTTTCAACATAAGGGTATAAGCATTAAGTTGCGCCACTCACTCCTTAAAACCACACCCCTCCTGTACACCACAACCAGATATTTTTTGGGGAAAATATCGTAGGGCATACCCAAACAAGGCAGCGCAAGAAAGTTTTAAAACTCTCCTACCATCATTCTCACCTTTGCAGTCCCAGCCTCCTGTTTCTCACCCTCCTACCCATTTAGATTGTAAGTTCCCACAGGAACAGGGCTCCCAATTCCCCCTGTATTTGTTTGTTAAGTTTTGGATGTATCAGATGGATGATACAGGATGGCATTTAATTGCACAATGTCTTGCCACCAGCTGGTCTGATTCGCCCTTTTGTAAGGCCAGGTGAATTGCATGCCTATGGTTTGCCATGTGCTCTCTTAATGTTCCTGTGGTTTTACCCACATAGAAAGTTAGAACATGGACAAAAGAGCTAATATATGACATGTGTGGTAGTACAAGTGAGAGAATGTCTGATGATAAAGTTCTGGTTAGAATGGGGATGGTGAAATGATTTTCTTAGGGAGATCCAAGAGTAATTTGCATAAATATCAGAAGAGAGAGACGCACTACTGAGATAGAACAAAAGCTAGAATAACTTCCATGCCTGTTCATTTATCATTGCAACTCAGGGTGCACACTCTTTTAGCACACTTTGGGGCCTATTTATTATGGGTCTGTCCGACATGATCCGATCAGCAGATCAGGTCCGACAGACATCGCTGAATGCAGAGAGCAATACGCTCTCCGCATTCAGCATTGCACCAGCAGCTCTTGTGAACTGCTGGTGCAACGCTGCCCCCTGCAGATTCGTGGCCAACCGGCCGCTAGCAGGGGGTGTCAATCAACCTGATTGTATTTGATCTGGTTGAATTGCGACGATGTCTGTCTGCCTCCTTTAGAGCAGGCGGACAGGTTATGGAGCAGCGGTTCTTAGACTGCTGCTTCATAACTGGTGTTTCTGGCGAGCCTAAAGGCTCGCCACAAACATGGGGCATCAAGCTCCATACGGAGCTTGATAAATGGGCCCTTATGCCTTTTAACAGAGAAAAAATATCCTATAGCATATAGGAGCCCTTTCCACTCAAATATCTAAAAACTTGAAAATGCATTTTTAATCAATATTAATATTTTATGTGTTTTACTGTGTATTTAATGTAAATATTATACATTCCAATGTTCCTTACATAGTAGAAAATGTTCTTTGTATTTTTAAATGTATATTCAAATATATATCTCTATATATTCATAGATATCTAGATATAGATATATATTGTACAAAAAAATATATATTGAAATACAGTATATATTTTAAAAAAAACAAAAAAAAACCTTTTATTCTATGTGAAGAACATTCAAATTTAAAGTATTGATAACTTGTACGTGCTCATGCATGATTTCCCCATAGACATCAATAGGGAGAGCCGGCTGAGAAAAAGTCTAACACCAGCAAAAAGGCAGCGTAAAACTCAGTAACGCAGCCCCATTGATTCCTATGGGGAAATAAAAGTTATGTTTACACCTAACACCCTAACATGAACCCCCGAGTCTAAACACCCCTAATCTTACACTTATTAACCCCTAATCGACATCGCCGACACCTACATGACATTTATTAACCCCTAATCTGCCGCTCTGGACATCGCCGCCACTATAATAAACATATTAACCCCTAAACCGCCGCACTCCCACCTCGCAAACATTAGTTAAATATTATTAACCCCTAATCTGCTGCCCCTAACATCGCCGCCACCTACTTTAATTTATTAACCCCTAATATGCTGCCCCCAACGTCGCCGCCACTATACTAAATGTATTAACCCCTAAACCTCAGTCTAACCCTAACACCCATTAACTTAAATATAATTAAAATAAATCTAAATAAAACCTTCTATTAATAACTAAATAATTCCTATTTAAAACTAAATACTTACCTATAAAATAAACCCTAAGCTAGCTACAATATAACTAATAGTTACATTGTATCTAGCTTAGGGTTTATTTTTATTTTACAGGCAAGTTTGTATTTATTTTAACTAGGTAGAATAGTTACTAAATAGTTATTAACTATTTTCTAACTACCTAGCTAAAATAAATACAAATTTACCTGTAAAATAAAACCTAATCTAAGTTGCACTAACACCTAACCTAACCCTACAATTAAATAAATTACCTAAATGAAATACAATTAAATAAATGAAATAAAATTAGCTAAATTACAACCCCCCCCACTAAATTACAGAAAATAAAAAACAAATTACAAGATCTTTAAACTAATTACACCTAATCTAATAGCCCTATCAAAATAAAAAAAGCCTCCCCAAAATAAAAAAAAACCCCTAGCCTAAACTAAACTTTCAATAGCCCTTAAAAGGGCCTTTTGTGGGGCATTGCCCCAAAGAAATCAGCTCTTTTACCTGTAAAAAAAATACAAACAACCCCTCCAACAGTAAAACCCACCACCCACACAACCAACCCCCCAAATAAAACCCTAACTAAAAAAATCTAAGCTCCCCATTGCCCTGAAAAGGGCATTTGGATGGGCATTGTCCTTAAAAGGGCATTTAGCTCTATTGCTGCCCAAAGCCCTAACCTAAAAATAAAACCAACCCAATACACCCTTAAAAAATCCTAACAGTAACCCCCGAAGATTCACTTACCGTGAGAAGTCTTCATCCAATCCAAACGAAGCCAGCAGAAGTGGTCCTCCAGATGGACAGAAGTGGTCCTCCAGATGGGCAGAAGTCTTCATCCAGACGGCATCTTCTATCTTCATCCTTCCGACGTGGAGCGGGTCCATCTTCAAGACATCTGGCACTTAGCATCCTCTTCAATTGACTTCTTCTTCTGGAATGAAGGTACCTTTAAGCGACGTCATCCAAGATGGCATCCCTTAGATTCCGATTGGCTGATAGAATTCTATCAGCCAATCAGAATTAAGGTTGAAAAAATCCTATTGGCTGATGCTTGCATTCTATTGGCTTAATTTTTAGGTTAGGGCTTTGGGCAGCAATAGAGCTAAATGCCCTTTAAAGGGTAATGCCCATCCAAATTCCCTTTTCAGGGCAATGGGGAGCTTAGGTTTTTTAAGTTAGGGTTTTATTTGGGGGGTTGGTTGTGTGGGTGGTGGGTTTTACTGTTGGGGGGTTGTTTGTATTTTTTTACAGGTAAAATAGCTGATTTCTTTGGGGCAATGCCCCACAAAAGGCCTTTTTAAGGGCTATTGATAGTTTAGTTTAGGCTAGGGTTATTTTTTATTTGGGGGGGGGGGGGCTTTTTTATTTTGATAGGGCTATTAGATTAGGTGTAATTAGTTTAAAGATCTTGTAATTTGTTTTTTATTTTCTGTAATTTAGTGGGGTTTTTTTGTAATTTAGCTAATTTATTTAATTGTATTTCATATAGGTAATTTATTTAATTGTAGAGTTAGGTTAGGTGTTAGTGTAACTTAGGTTAGGTTTTATTTTACAGGTAAATTTGTATTTATTTTAGCTAGGTAGTTACTAAATAGTTAATAACTATTTAATAACTATTCTACCTAGTTAAAATAAATACAAACTTGCCTGTAAAATAAAAATAAACCCTAAGTTAGCTACAATTTAACTATTAGTTATATTGTAGCTAGTTAAGGGTTTATTTTATAGGTAAGTATTTAGTTTTAAATAGGAATTATTTAGGTAATAATTGTAGGTTTTATTTATATTTATTTTAATTATATTTAAGTTAGGGGGTGTTAGGGTTAGACTTAGGTTTAGGGGTTAATAAATTTAGTATAGTGGCGGCGACGTTGGGGATGGCAGATTAGGGGTTAATAATATTTAACTAGTGTTTGCGAGGCAGGAGTGCAGTGGTTTAGGGGTTAATATGTTTATTATAGTGACGGCGATGTCCGGAGCAGCAGATTAGGGGTTAATAATTTTATTTTAGTGTTTGCTATGTGGGAGTGCCTCGGTTTAGGGGTTAACAGGTAGTTTATGGGTGTTAGTGTACTTTTTAGCACTTTAGTTATGAGTTTTATGCTACGGCTTTGTACCATAAAACTCTTAACTACTGACTTTAAAATGCGTTAGGAATCTTGGAGGTGGAGGGTGTACCGCTCACTTTTTGGCCTCCCAGGACAAACTCGTAATACCGGCGCTATGCAAGTCCCATTGAAAAAAGACTTTACGAAATTTACATAAGTTGATTTGCGTTAAGGCCAAAGAAGTGTGTGGTGCCCCTAAACCTGCAAGACTCGTATTAGCAGCGGGCGTTAAAAAGCAGCATTAGGACCTGTTAACGCTGCTTTTAAGCTTACAGCAAAACTCGTAATCTAGCCGATTCACTTTAGCGCACATGAATATTTTTTTTTACTCTGTCAGGTTTTTCTCACATGCATGTGTGCTAAACCCGACAGGAGTTTTATTAAGGAGCATAATGTATATATTTGATATAAAATATTTTAAATATATTATTTTTAATTATTATTATAATTATTTTTTAAAAATGATGAAATATTATAATGATTTATTATGATATATTCAAATATATATCTATATATATTCATAAATATCTAGATATAGAAATATGAAAAGGCAACCAGGAATCAAACAGTATAGGATAAATATAATGCTTAATATATAAGAAAAAGCACAAATGGATATTAGTAGATACCACTATTAGCCTTTAAAAATGTGTGTATAAAATATATATATGTATTAAAAAATGTCCATGAATTAGAATAGGACAAACAGAGTCATAGTCACCAATGTGGTATAATGTTTTAAGGAAAGCTCCAATTCTGAGAGAAAGATATCCAAAAGGAACTTGCTAGTAGATATGTCTGATCAATTGCAGTATTTTCCAATAAAAATATTATCCAATGGACTTATCCCTGGGTGCTGCTTGAATTAGGAAACAAGTTGCTGCTGTTCTTCACATAGAATAAAATGTTTTTTTGTTTTTTTTAAATATATATTTCAATATATGTGATTTTTTTTGTACAATATATATCTATATCTAGATATCTGGGGAAAAAACACAAGCGCAACCCAGATTCAAGGAAGTAAAACAAAATTTATTAAAACACAGTGTTTCATATATTGCACTTACAAGATTTGACTTTTGAAAGACTGGACTTGCAGTGGATCCTGAGCTGTCAGTGAAGCTGTTTATGGCCAGGATATCTCTGATGTGCCTGTTTTTACCTGCAATCTTGTAAGTGCAATATAGCACACTGTGTTTTAATAAATTTTGTTTTACTTCCTTGAATATGGGTAGCGCTTTTGTTTTCCCCCCAGATATCTAGATATAGATATATATTGTACAAAAAAATCACATATATTGAAATATATATTAAAAAAAAAAAAAAAAAACATTTTATTCTATGTGAAGAACATTCTAATTTAAAGTATTCATAACTTACTTTGGCTTTAGCGCACATGAATAAAAAAAATGTATATTTTTCATATAAAATATTGAAAATATATTATTTTTAATTATTTATAATTATTTTAAAAAATGATTAAATATTATAATGATTTATTATAATTTTTAAAACCCTCTATAATAATTTTATTTTTATTAATAATATTTTTCAATATTTTATATACATAACGCACCCTAATATAACTCCTGTCCGGTTTTGTGCACATGCATATGCGCAAAATTTGTGTGCTTAACCCGAATGTAGTTATTAATCCTTTAAATTCATATGTTCTTTACATAAAAGAAAATGTTCATTTTATTTATGTATATATATATATATATATATGTATATATATACATATATGTGTATACAGTAACTCTCTCTCTCTCTCACAATTTCTTGTAAATAAATAAATAAATAAATAAAAATATTGGCACCCCTGCAGATAATGCTCCACTTTGCCCAGAAAATTGCTGCAATTATAAATATTTAGGCATTCTTATGTTTATTTCTTTTGTTTGAATTGGTATGACTCAAAAAAGTACAGAAAAAAAAGACGAATCTGACACATTCCATGCAAAACTCCAAAAATGGACTGGACAAATTTATTGGCACCTTCTTAAAATTGTAAGAAATAATTGCATTCCAAGTTTGTGATGCTCCTGTAATTAGTAATCAAACTCACCTGTACCAATTAACAGGTGCTGACAATATAGAAATCACACCCGCAACCAGTTAAAATGGTGCTCACATGCTAACCCATCTGGGTTAAAAGTTTACGTCCAGTGGTGTTAACGCAGGAGCAAAAGTACTAAATTGCTCTCCACTTGTAACCTAGCCCATAGCGTTTTACTAGCAAAAATGCAGGGAATAAGTATTTTTCATTTCCTCAAAAGGTTTAATAGTTTATATTAATGACTAAAGTTTTCCAGTCTTTAATTGGTTGCATATCAACACCAACAGGAAAAGTAGGATTTCCTATGATAGATAAAAATAGTGAAGTACAGAGATTGCTAAGTGTGTTTCTAGGCTTTTAAGATAACTAACAACAGTTTAAGTGAGACACTGGGCTCGGCATTGAAACCCAAACAAGTCTAATTGTACACTAATTTACCTTTACTTTGACTCTGTTATAAATAGATGCATTTGTAGTTTTGGGGTGGACACATTTGTCTGCTACCACTACATGTGCCAGGCAGCCATGTTGTTCAATGCTACTGCCGAGCAAGAAGGTTACACATTTGGGATCAGATTACAAGTGGAGCGCAAAATATTGCTTTCGATAAAGTGATATTTTAACTCTACTTTGTAATACCAGTGCACGCAAATGTGTGCTTGTATTACAAGTTAGGTCGCATTCACATTACACAGAAGCTTTGCGCTCACGAGAGCACGCTTCCATAGGCTCCAATGGAAGCCTCGTTCTCATGCTGTCAGACAGGAAGGGGGTAAGTCAAGCAGTGATGGGCAGCAGATTGTAAATATATATGTACTGTATATGTATATATACATATATATTTATGCGTTTATATGTGTATATACACATATTAACACATAAATATATACGTATATAAGCATATACATATATATTTATAGGGAACACACAGCTCTCCATAGACTTCCATGTAAAGGCACTTTCTGTGCCTTTTTCTTTTCTAGCATCCCACATCCGCTCACTGCTTTGTGCAGTTATTTAAAAAATAAAGAAAATAAAAGATTTATCATATTTTGGTTTTTAATAAAGGAAATATACACTTTATTTTGGGGCAATTGGGGGACATTTTTTTAATTAACCAGAGGTCTGAACTCTGGTTAATTTTGCTTAGCACAAAATGCCATTTTTGTTTCTACATTGCTACATTTTCTACATGGCTAATTTTCAGAGCGCTAATTGCTACTGCCAGCTCGTGGTAGCAATAAAGAGCCATTTATATAAGAGCTGGTTATTTATTGTGCGCCTGTAAACTGGCGAATATGCCCGTTTACGGGCAAGCGATAAATTAACGCTCCACTTGTAATCTACCCCTTGATGGGTCTGTATATCTTTTTTTTCCTTTTTATTTCATAATGTCATGTTGCTGGACGTTAAAGTGACACAACCTTAAAGTCGAAATTGAAAAGTGCATTTTATATTTGAACATTGAAAAACTATTGCTGCACATATGCATGTGTCCGGTCCAGATGCAAATACTACTCCTGCTCAGAAAGCAGAAACTCAAAGCATATGTGCTTATGCTGCTGAAACAGTGGTTTAGCTCTTACTAGAACTGAATGCACATTTTGGTGTTGTTGTGTCCCTTTAATTTGTAACCACCACATTACTAATATGTGTGATAAAATTACTGTGTAGTGCAGTGTACATTTTGGGCTCTTCATTGTATATAATACTTTGGAAACTTTAATTTATTATTTGGCCTGTGTAGATGATTAAATATGCCAAAAAAAAGAAACGCGCGTATAAGCTGACGGATGGTAAAAAAAGAAAAAGCATGAACAAAAAAAAAAAAGATGCGAAAAAAAAGATGCATGCTAATAAGCAGATAAGCACTAACAAGAAACAAATGCAAAACTGACAAGCTAAACATAAAAAATACTTAACGCACCTCTAAGGCTACATTGGTTGCTTGTATGCCCATACCGAATGCAATACCTGACATAACAGTCCCCAGGCTATGATATACCCATATGTGAGTACCTGTTAATAGCTAATAGGCTAAGCAGGTGCCAAACAACAACCCCCACACTTACCTAATATGCACCCACACTATTGGACTTACCAGAACCACTGCACATGTGACAGCAGAGTAACTAAATATGTGGAGTTTCACGTTGAACCAACAGGGGAAAACTAGGGGACTGGTCCCCGCACCACCTGTGGCAGACCTTGGACTAACCTAGGCCTCAAATCGGTCTGAGAACCCTTGTCGCAAACATCTGGAGCTAGTTTCCAATAAGGAGGGGGGAGGGGGTTTAGGGACTCTTAGAGTTTTGGGAATCTTTGCCTCTTCCTAATGGTCAAGCGTATAATTCCCTGGAGTAATGGATCGTGCCTAGTGCCTGTGTTTTTGTGTTTGTGTGTGTCTGCTTTCTGGGGGTGGGGGGGTGACACCATAAGTTACCGCACCGGGTGACACCAACCCTAGTGACGCCACTGGATCATGGACTCTCACCACCTTTATGAAAGAAAACAATTTTAAGCAGCTTTTTGCATAATTTGTAGACATTTTTGTTTAAACAGCCTTGGCCATTTTGGCCTCTTTTTACATTTCCCATGTTGATGTTCTATTTTTGTGTTTAAAGGGACATAAGTTCAAAAAGAAAATGTTCTAATTGTCTTAGTTAATGTGTAACTTAAAGTCAGCTCAAGAGCAGCAATGCACTACTGGGACCCAAAGCTGGAGTGGGACCAGAAACAGGCCTGGTACATTTAAGGTAGAGCAGCCCATTCCTTCTGCCACCCTTATGTTATTTACCTATACCCAAAAACTGACAAATCTAATGTACTAGTTTGAGTTAGAAAAATATATAAAGTTTGTGACACCCTTTTGTCAATGTATTTTGTAAATTGGTTGTCAATAAACAGCTGAAAGATTAAATGTAATTAAGAAAAAACACAGAAGCTATTGAAATTCCTATTTAAATAAAGAATAACTACGTATTATCAGCCTGTATAGTCATAATTACTCAAAATACCAGGCACCTAAGCACCTAGTCCTCATGCATGACCTGCACTATCAGTGAGAAATAACACATGCAGACATCCATAGGTACCCATATTCCCCCAAAATAGACTCACCCTAGACCTCCACAGTCACACAAAAACAGGCACTCACAGACATCAGCAGGCACCATCAAAAGGAACTGTTTCTGTGTGACTGTTATATTTCCAAATTAGTTAAGTCCATGCTAAAGAATAGGCACTTGTGCATCCTTCCTATACAAATATGGTGGTACAGGTTTTTCTGTACAACACCACTGTTTCAGCCATCTTGAAAAAAATTCTTGCTACATGTAGCTCTTTCTAACTTTTTCCATGCAAACTTCTCATTGACATTCAAGAAATTAAGGCCTAGATTACGAGTTTTGCGTTAGAGGCTGTGCGGTGCTAACAAGCAGTTTTCCCTCACAGCTCACTTACCTGCAACGCTGGTATTACGAGTTTTCAGAAACGCGTTGTTAAAAGACAAGAAGTGAGCGCTGAGCAAAATTTTGCTCTTTACCACACTCCAATACCAGCGCTGCTTAAGTCAGCAGTGGACTGGTCGTACGTGCTCATGCACAATTTCCCCATAGGAATCAACGGGGAGAGCCGGCTGAAAAAAAGTCTAACACCTGCAAAAAAGTAGCGTAAAACTCCTTAACGCAGCCCCATTGATTCCTATGGGGAAATAAAATGTATGTCTACACCTAACACCCTAACATAAACCCCGAGTCTAAACACCCCTAATCTTACACTTATTAACCCCTAATCTGCCGCCCCCGACATCTGCATTATATTATTAACCCCTAATCTTCCGCTCCGGACACCGCCGCCACCTACATAATCTGCTGCCCCAACTTTGCCGACACCTACATTATATTTATTAACCCCTAATCTGCTGCCCCCAACTTCCCGCCACTATATTAAAGTTATTAACCCCTAAACCTAAGTCTAACCCTAACCCTAACACCCCCTAACTTAAATATAATTACAATAAATCTAAATAAATATTCCTTTCATTAAATAAATCATTCCTATTTAAAACTAAATACTTACCTGTAAAATAAACCCTAAGCTAGCTACAATATAACTAATAGTAACATTGTAGCTATCTTAGGGTTTATTTTTATTTTACAGGCAAGTTTGTATTTATTTTAACTAGGTAGAATAGTTATTAAATAGTTATTAACTATTTAATAACTACCTAGCTAAAATAAATACAAAAGTACCTGTAAAATAAAACCTAAGTTACAATGACACCTAACACTACACTATAATTAAATAAATTAACTAAATTAAATACAAATAACTAAATTAAATTAGCTAAAGTACAAAAAAAAACAAACTCTAAATTACAGAAAATAATAAACAAATTACAGATATTTAAACTAATTACACCTAATCTAATAGCCTTATTAAAATAAATAAGCCCCCCCAAAATAAAAAAAACCCTAGCCTAAACTAAACTACCAATAGCCCTTAAAAGGGCCTTTTGCGGGGCATTGCCACAAAGTAATCAGCTCTTTTACCTGTAAAAAAAACTACAAACAACCCCCCCAACAGTAAAACCCACCACCCACACAACCAACCCCCCAAATAAAATACTATCTAAAAAAAACCTAAGTTCCCCATTGCCCTGAAAAGGGCATTTGGATGGGCATTGCCCTTAAAAAGGCTGTTAGCTCTTTTGCAGGCCCAAAGTCCCTAACCTAAAAATAAAACCCACCCAATAAACCCTTAAAAAAACCTAACACTAACCCCCTGAAGATCGACTTACCGGGAGAAGTCTTCATCTAAGCCGGGCCGAAGTCCTCAATGATGCCGGGAGAAGTCTTCATCCAAGCCGGGCAAAGTCGTCCTCCAGACGGACAGAAGTCTTCATCCAGACGGCATCTTCTATCTTCATCCATCCAGCGCGGAGTGGGTCCATCTTCAAGACATCCGACGCGGAGCATCCTCTTCATCCGATGACTAAAGATGAATGAAGGTACCTTTAAGTAACGTCATCAAAGATGGCGTCCCTTAGATTCCCATTGGCTGATAGAATTCTATCAGCCATTCGGAATTAAGGTGGAAATTTTTTTATTGGCTGATGCAATCAGCCAATAGGATTGAGCTTGCATTCTATTGGCTGATTGAAACAGCCAATAGAATGCCAGCTCAATCCTATTGGCTGATTGCAGCAGCCAATAGGATTATTTCTACCTTAATTCCGATTGGCTGATAGAATTCTATCAGCCAATCGGAATCTAAGGGACGCCATATTGGATGACGTCATTTAAAGGTACCTTCATTCAGCTTTAGTCATCAGATGAAGAGGATGCTCCGCATCGGATGTCTTGAACATGGACCCGCTCCACGCCATATAGATAAAGATAGAAGATGCCGTCTGGATGAAGACTTCTGTCCGTCTGGAGGACCACTTCGCCCGGCTTGGATAAAGACTTCTCCCGGCTTCGTTGAGGACTTCGGCCCGGTTTGGATGAAGACTTCTACCGGTAAGTCGACCTTCAGGGGGTTAGTGTTAGGTTTTTTTAAGGGTGTATTGGGTGGGTTTTATTTTTAGGTTAGGGACTTTGGGCCTGCAAAAGAGCTAACTGCCCTTTTAAGGGCAATGCCCATCCAAATGCCCTTTTCAAGGCAATGTGGAGCTTAGGTTTTTTTAGATAGTATTTTATTTGGGGGGTTGGTTGTGTGGGTGGTGGGTTTTACTGTTTGGGGGGGCTGTTTGTATTTTTTTTACAGGTAAAAGAGCTGATTACTTTGGAGCAACACCCCGCAAAAGGCCCTTTTAAGGGCTATTGGTAGTTTAGTTTAGGCTATGTTTTTTTTATTTTGGGGGGCTTATTTATTTTAATAGGGCTATTAGATTAGGTGGAATTAGTTTAAATATCTGTAATTTGTTTATTATTTTCTGTAATTTAGAGCTTGTTTGTTTTTGTACTTTAGCTAATTTAATTTAGTTATTTGTATTTAATTTAGTTAATTTATTTAATTATAGTGTAGTGTTAGGTGTCATTGTAACTTAGGTTAGGTTTTATTTTCCAGGTACTTTTGTATTTATTTTAGCTAGGTAGTTATTAAATAGTTAATAACTATTTAATAACTACTCTACCTAGTTAAAATAAATACAAACTTGCCTGTAAAATAAAAATAAACCCTAAGATAGCTACAATGTAACTATAAGTTATATTGTAGCTAGCTTAGGGTTTATTTTATAGGTAAGTATTTAGTTTTAACCCCTTAATGACCACAATGTACCCTGTATGTCACTGGTCGTTAAGGGTTTTTTCCGGACATAATAGCACAAGTCTAGCATGAACACGCTATTAATGCCCTCCCTCCAGCAGGCTTTGTGGAATAGAGCAGTCTCAACGCTGGTGGCAAGACCGCGCTATAAAACAATTAAGTCCCAAAAGAAGGCCAGTGACGTACAGGGTACGTCGCTGGTCCTTAAGGGGTTAAATAGGAATTATTTAGGTAATAATTGTAGGTTTTATTTTTATTTATTTTAATTATATTTAAGTTAGGGGGTGTTCGGGTTAGACTTAGGTTTAGGGGTTAATAAATTTAGTATAGTGGTGGCGACGTTGGGGACGGCTGATTAGGGTTTAATAATATTTAACTAATGTTTGTGAGACAGGAGTTCGGCGGTTTAGGGGTTAATATGTTTATTATAGTGGCGGCGACGTTGGGGGCAGCAGATTAGGTGTTAAAAAGTGTAGGTAGGTTGCGGCGACATTAGGGGCGGCAGATTAGGGGCTAATAAATATAATGTAGGTGTCGGCGATGTTGGGGGCAGCAGATTAGGGGTTCATAAATATAATGTAGGTGGCGGCGATGTCCGGAGCGGCAGATTAGGGTTTAATAATTTTATTATACTATTTGCGATGCGGGAGGGCCTCGGTTTAGGGGTTAATAGGTAGTTTATGGGTGTTAGTGTACTTTTTAGCACTTTAGTTATGAGTTTTATGTTACAGCGTTGTACCATAAAACTCATAACTACTGACTTTTAAATGCGTTAGGGATCTTGACAGGGTAGGGTGTACCACTCACTTTTTGGCCTCCCAGGACAGACTCGTAATACCGGTGCTATGGAAGTCCCATAGAAAAAAGACTTTACAAAGTTTACATAAGTAGTTTTGCGGTAAGGCTAAAGAAGTGTGCGGTACACCTAAACCTTCAAGACTCGTAATACCAGCGGGCGTAAAAAAGCAGCGTTAGGACCTCTTAACGCTGCTTTTTTACCGTAACGCACAACTCGTAATCTAGCCGTAAGTATGTGATAGCCACTAACTACATGGCAGACAAAGGAGGGGAAAGCATTTGAAACATCACTTGCTATATCTGGTTCAGGATAGTATACAACAAAATAATTTTTCCTTAGTATGCACTTAGAGCATATATACATTCTTCATTAACATGTCTGTTTTCATAATTCAAGTATTGACTAGCAAATTAATTAGGAAAAACTAGATGTGAACAGATATTTGTGTATTGCTTTTCTTCCTAATAAATCTGGCACTGGAAAGAGCCAAATACTACAGATCACTGCCTTTTTCAAGATTTGCTTAAATAACAAATAACAAATCTGCAGTATTTGCACATATCTAGCTAAAAGTATTTTTTTATTATTATCCAGATAGAGCAGTGCTTTCCAAACTGTGTGTCGTGACACGTTAGTGTGTGTCGGCAGCAGTGTGTAGGTGTGTCCCTGCTTCAGCACTAATTTTTTTAAATTTTAAATTTTTGTAAAAATGTTTTTTTGGTTTCCGACTTTCCGCCTGCCACGCATATCACATGGTTGACACATGATTGATACCTAGTGGGTCACAGATCATCTTAACCTATGTGTATTAAACCCGTTTTTTTCTTTTTTTTTGGTCCTGGTCACGTTTTTTAATCACCCAATTGAAAATCTGGCCGTTAGGCGGCCGACAAGCTATGTCATCCTACCTTTTCTTCTTCTGCGCATGCGCAAAACTTTTCTTTTGCTTAATGAGTTTAGGAGCGCGCTCCCGTTTTGCGCGTGCGCATTATATTTTGCACAGACTAAGGCTCATATGTGTAAACGGGTCACTGTTAGTAACTCATGCACATTGTATAGCGGTATCACCGCGAAGCGCATGCAGAGTACACTGTGAGAAAAGGCTTTGGCATTAGAAAGGTACTTTGTGCAGGATCACGAGAGATATGTATAGAGCGGGTGGGACCGCTCTATATGTCACATTGCTAAAATAGATATATAGATTAAAAGTACAAATATGAAAAAATATATAATAAAAAAAGTTAGCGATCGTATTGATGTCAGTATTCTGTAAGGATGAATGACTTCTGGAGCTATTAACTTAACTTTCACTTTAAACGCTGAGCTGAAGTCAGAAGTTAAAGTGTTTGGGTTTTTTGCAGCTAGCTCCCAGTAGTGCATTGCTGCTCCTGCTCTGGATATACGGATAGGAAGTGGAAGCTTAAAAATGCTTGATGATGAAATGCAAGTGTCTTTATCTAATATTTTACCAAATATTCAGAAACTGTGTTCATCCCATCAACCTCATACATCCCATTAAAATAGTAAGTAGCTATTGGTGGTATTAAACATTTTTTTCACAATTCTTGCACATACATACTGTTACTTGTAAATACATTGTGTTATTATATAATTTATGTATGTGTCTGTATCTCTTAAAACAAGTTGGTTTAACCTCCTCTTTGCTGGTACAACTCAATTACTGTGTCATGAAATGATGTAGGTCTAAAAAGTGTGTCACCAACATGAAAAGTTTGGAAAGCTCTGAGATACAGGATACATTTTTAAACAAATTTCCAATTATGTCTATTATCAAATTGACCTCTTTCTCTCTCGTTTGTTGAAACTTAAAGTGACATTATACACTAGATTTTTCATTGCATAAATGTTTTGTAGATGGTTTATTTATGTAGCCTATACGTTCTTTGTTTTTTTTAAAATGTATAGTTTTGCTCATTTTTTTCTTCTAAGTAAGTTTTTAAATAGTTTTATACTGGATTTCAAGATCAGTATCTCTGCATATTATTCTTTTTAGTAGTGTGTATTACATGCAGTTAAATGAAAATTGGCGTATACTGTCCCTTTAACTCCTTTCCATAAGAGAATACAGGTTGCCCTCGGTTTACGCCGGTTCAATTTGCGTCGTTTCAGAATAACAACCTTTTTTTCAGTCATGTGACTGCTATTGAAATGCATTGAAAAACATTGCACTAATTAAAATAGCCAGTAGGTGGAGCTGTCCGCTTGTTTTTCAGCAAAGTTAAGCAAGCTTTACAGCCTGTAATTGATCTGTGTACACAGATCAGACCAGACTTATCGAGCAACAAATTCTAGCAGGCGCTTCCCTATTATCTTCCTGTCCAGCTGCTTGAGGTGAGGGTGCCTAACTTCTTATTAATCACTGCAGATTGAAATGCATAGAATAGGTGCAGAACCAATATTATCTAACATGCTAACAATGCAGATAACTGTTTGCAGAAAAATGCAAGTAAAAAATGTTTTTGTTTATTAAACATAGTTTGATGATGATGCAGTCTGTTGTGTAATTATTTTATTAGGTGCTGCTAGCAAATGTTTTTGTTCATTAAACTTAGTTTGATTATATTTTCTGTGTTGTGTGATTATTTTATTAGGTTATAATACTGTTTTAGCAAATGTTTTTGTACATTTAACTTAGTTTAATTATATATTCTGTGCTGTGTGATTATTTGATACTGTTTATAATGCTGTTTAGTATTTAAAGTCTTAATTTCAAAGCTTTAAAAATAATGTATTAGGTGTTACTTATCTCAATTTTGAGAGGGGCCTGGAACCTAACTCCCTCACTTCCTATTCACTTACATTATAAACTGGGTTTCAATTTACAACGGTTTCGATTTACAACCATTCCTTCTGGAACCTAACCCCGGCGTAAACTGAGGGCTACCTGTACTGAATTAGGCTTAGGAATATGGACTATATGTATAACATATTTGCAAACATTGCTTCTAGCAATGCTACCAAAAATATATTTTACATATTGTATATGGAAAATCCTCTCATGTCGAGTCTATTTATATATATTTATGTATTTATTTTAAATAATTAATTAACTGATTAATCATTTTCATTTTAATGTAGTTATCATTGTTTGTCTTGAGAAAGATATTGCTGCATTTCTAAAAAAAGATTCAAAGATTTATCAGTTTTTGGTAAAACACTAGTTTATTTTGGAATAATAATACAATCTGCTGTTAAAGGGACACTGTAACCAAAATTTTTCTTTCGTGATTCAGATTGAGCATGAAATTTTAAGCAACTTTCTAATTTACTCCTTTAATCAAATTTTCTTCATTCTCTTGGTATCTTTATTTGAAATGCAAGAATGTAAGTTTAGATGCCGGCCCATTTTTGGTGAACAACCTGGGTTGTCCTTGCTGATTGGTGGATAAATTCATCCACCAATAAAAAAGTGCTGTCCAGAGTACTGAAACCAAAAAAAAGCTTAGATGCCTTCTTTTTCAAATAATGATAGCAAGAGAACGAAGAAAAATTGAAAATAGGAGTAAATTAGAAAGTTGCTTAAAATTTCATGCTCAATCTGAATCACGAAAGAAAAATTTTGGTTACAGTGTCCCTTTAATGTTTATATATATATATATATATATATATATATATATATATATATATATATATATATATATATATAAAATGCCTGTGAAGCACAAAGAACATTACTCAAGGTTTTTTTTTTTTGTTCTTTTTTTAAGTATAAAAAAAAGTGCTGGTGTTGCTATTTTGTGACCTTTAACTTTCACAGAATATTTATAGTATATTTACTCTTGGTAATTGCTTTATACTTAAGCAAAAACTGTTTTTTAATTAATGAAATGTTTAATAAAACAAAAGTTAATTTAGATAAATAACCTTCAAAAGGAAATGTAAATTATTGAACATTTTGATAATAAAAACTTTATTTTAATAGCTGTTGTGCTAACAGTACCTGCTTTGTTATGGTGCTTGTAAGCTGAAAAGAAAACTTTATTGGTTACATGTGAGCCAGAAATAATACAGGTTGTAACAACAGGTTTGTTGTTTAATTTTGAACATAGTCTGCTATAGATGTGATCTCACCTAAAGGAACTAGGTTAATAATGAGAACGTATTGCTTTTTCCACACAACCATGGCTGATATGCTGCATTTACCCCTCTCTCTGGTGTTCACTCTTCACTTCCATTGTAATGGTGCATAAAGGTTTTTTTACTAACAAAAAATATTTTTTATTTCTAATTTTAAGCAAAGTATTTCGCTTTAACTCTTGCAAAAATAGACCCCCTAAATATTTTTGTATCACATTGTATCATTTACAGGGAATTGCTGTCATATAGTACTGCAGATATGTGCACACTCCTGAACTTAAATTCCTGCTTTTCAACAAAGGATAACAATAAAACAAAGAAAATGTCCTAATAGAAGTAAAATAGAAAGTTGTTTAGAATTGTATGTTCTATATGAATCATGAAAGAGACATTTTGGTTTTTATGTCCCTTTAATAATTTATTGTTTTCTTATACATTTTCTTTTATTAACCCTATGTATTGCTCGTTATAATATAGCATCACATTATTAAATCTGTTTCATATTTCTGTGTATTTGAGGTATTTCTAAACTCACCTTTGGCTTTAGTGCACCTTCAGGTTAGTGCACAAGTTAGTTCCAGAACAGGGTTTGTAGCATGATCCATAGAAGTCTATAAGGAAAGGGACTAAGGGCTGATGATCTAACCTTCCCCAGATCAGACATGGTTTTTCTTACCGACCTTCGCAGGGGCTGCTCTGGTGGAATTATCGTTAAAAGGGGCAGTCACTGCAAGTAGAGAGACGTCTCCTATAGAAAATAACTGAGCTTGCTGGAAAGGGACACTTCGCTCCATAGAGTGAAGTTAGCAGGGTTCAGGGGGCGCAAAGTTAAATCCTGCAGGCAATATAAATCACATTATGCTGCTTTCTGTGTATAGCATCTTACAGTCGCCTATATTTTTGTATGCATGTGTTTTTCTATTAAGGTTATAAGTATTTTGAGTGTTTTGAGAGAAGCTCGTCACCTTTTAGATTGCAAGAAAAAACTGTGAGGTCTGTAGTGCGAAAATCTTTCCAGAATTATGCTGGGATTAGAGAGACAATTTCCTAAACGTCTATTGAATGCCCATGTTCCGCCCATTTTATAAAAAAACAACAAATTATATTTTGTACTTATAAGTACGGATTGTTTTTGTTTTTGTGCGCATCAAGTGCGCTTAAATTACTATTTATGCTGTGTATATTTAATATGATTTATTCCTGTGTAATTTACCTACAAATTATAAGTTTTTGATAAATTTGACAATTTTTAGGAAAGAATTTTGTTATGATTTTTAATGCACCTTAACAATTCAATGTTTTTCCTGTGTATTTTTGTGTAAATGGTTCAATTATTGGTTTTGTAAGGTATTTAAAATACAATTTTTTATTTTTTTATAACTTTATTTATTGAAATACTGGATCCGCCACAACATGGAAATCATTGTACAAAAAATTCACATTTTCACATTCAATGGTTAAAGAAGATGTAACGTACTCTCGCACCACTTGGGTAGACGAGCGTCGTCAACAGCATATTAGTTTCCACATTATTACAGAGAGCAGCATCATTTCCTGTTTTTTTTTTTATATAACCAAAAACAATCACAGTAAACTTCTAACAACAACTAACACAAAACATGGGTAAAAGAGAATCGCCCTATTGAACCCTCCACTCCAGGGTAGGGAGGGGAAGGGTGAGGGGGGCGGGGGGCGGGCGGGGCGCGGGGCGGCATGTTCACACCCTGACACAAAGAGCTTAATCCAAAAGATAGGAGAGTGAAAGGGCAAAGATCCCCATCGCAATGTTCAATTTGTGGGAAGGGAAGTGGGGGGGGTCACCACCTGCCATGGAGATTCTCTTCCAGTATGAGCAATGAGTTGTGGAAGGGGTACAGTATCCTATTTCTCACTTGTGGGGATATATATAGAAGGTAGGGTTCTCACTTGTGGATAAAGGCCTTTATTCTCCTCTCCAAATCTCCCTGCACATCCGTCTGCTCCACAAGCACTTGGTTGTGTATCGCGTGTAGTAACTTCCCAAAGGGAGGAGCTTTATTTAAAATACAAATTTTATTGTGCACTTTTGTAATGTATTATTCTCCTCCACATATGAAAATGCAGTATAGACGAGATAAGAAGATGTTGGTAATAATAATTTCATATGTTGTATAATTAATTTAATTTTGTTTGTACTCCTCCCAGGGGTTGGAGGTATAGAAAATGTAGGAAAAAATATTGGCTATTTGATTTAACTGATCGGAGCTGTGTCTCCAATTTCCATAAGTCTATCGGCTAGATTACAAGTTTTGCGTTAACAGGAGTGCGGTGCTAACGAGCAGTTTATGCTCACCGCTCACTTACAGACAGCGCTGGTACTACGGGTTTTTACAAACCCGGCGTTAACCGCAAAAAAGTGAGCGCAGAGCAAAATTTTGCTCCACATCTCACCTCAATACCAGCGCTGCTTACGTTAGCAGTGAGCTGGCTGAACGTGCTCGTGCACGATTTCCCCATAGGAATCAATGGGGGAGAGCCGGCTGAAAAAAAACCTAACACCTGCAAAAAAGCAGCGTTTAGCTCTTAACGCAGCCCCATTGATTCCAAAGGGGAAATAAAATTTATGTCTACACCTTGCACTCTAACATGAACCCCGAGTCTAAACACCCCTAATCTTACACTTATTAACCCCTAATCTGCCGCCCCCGACATCGCCGACACCTACATTATATTATTAACCCCTAATCTGCCGCTCCGGACACTGCCGCCACTATAATAAACATATTAACCCCTAAACCGCCACACTCCCGCCTCACAAACATTAGTTAAATATTATTAACCCCTAATCTGCCGTCCCTAACATTGCCGACACCTACCTACATTTATTAACCCCTAATCTGCCACACTAACGTCGTTGCAACTATAATAAACATATTAACCCCTAAATCTAAGTTTAACCCTAACACCCCCTAACTTAAATATAATTAAAATAAATCTAAATAAATATAACTATCATTAACTAAATTATTCCTATTTAAAACTAAATACGTACCTATAAAATAATCCCTAAGCTAGCTACAATATAACTAATAGTTACATTGTAGCTAGTTTGGAGTTTATTTTTATTTTACAGGCAAGTTTGTATTTATTTTAGCTAGGTAGTTTATTGAATAGTTAATAACTATTTTGTAACTATTCTACCTAGTTAAAATAAATACAAACTTGCCTGTAAAATAAAAATAAACCCTAAGATAGCTACAATGTAACTATTAGTTATATTGTAGCTAGCTTAGGGTTTATTTTATAGGTATTTAGTTTTAAATAGGAATTATTTAGTTAATGATAGTTATATTTATTTAGATTTATTTTAATTATATTTAAGTTAGGGGGGTTAGGGTTAGGGTTAGACTTAGATTTAGGGGTTAAAAACTTTAATATTATAGAGGCGGCGACGTTGGGGGCGGCAGATTAGGGGTTAATAAATGTAGGTAGGTGTCAGCTATGTTAGGGACGGCAGATTAGGGGTTAATAATATTTAACTAATGTTTGCGATTCTGGAGTGTGGCGGTTTAGGGGTTAATATGTTTATTATAGTGGCGGCAATGTCTGGTTCGGCAGATTAGGGGTTAAAAATGTAATTTTATTGTTTGCGATGTGGGAGGGCCTCGGTTTAAGGGTTAATAGGTAGTTTATGGGTGTTAGTGTACTTTTTAGCACTTTAGTTAAGAGTTTTATGCTACGGCGTTGTAGTGTAAAACTCTTAACTACTGACTTTAAAATGCGCTACCAGGCTTGACAGGAGAGGGTCTACTGCTCACTTTTTGGAAGACTCATAATACTGGCGCTATGCAAGTCCCATTGAAAAAAGAGGATACACAATTGACGTAAGTGGATTTGCGGTATTTCCGAGTCTGGCCAAAAAAGTGAGCGGTACACCTGTACCTTCAAGACTCTTAATACCAGCGGGCGTTAAAAAGCAGCGTTAGGACCGGCCAACGCTGCTTTTTAAGCCTAACGCAAAACTCGTAATCTAGCCATTTGTTTTTGTTATCTATGCTGATTAATAATAAAATGCATTTGTCAACTCATAAAAAAAATAAAAAAAGGGGAAAAAAAGAGATACATTTATCATCTACCTATGAGCTCTATGTATTAATAAAGTCTGACCATGGCCATATGCCATGCCAAACAAAAAAAGACCCCTTAGCGAGACACCTTGTTTTCGGGGTAAAAAGTGGCTTTAGATCATTCCACCAGGGAAATAGAAGTACTGCTGAGCATTCTTTAATAATCTCGCCAGCCCAGAGACCTTTATATTATCGGACCCTGAGTGCAGCTGCACTATCTGACCTACAGATGTTAGTGCAATAACTTTTTACTTTAAACTTCTAATATGAGTGCAAGCACTATTCATTTAACTTGGTGCTAGTACTCTATAGTGCTATTTTTTATGAGCTCCACTGATCTAGCCTATAGTGTGGTACACTAATTCGAAAATCACATGTTCTTACAAATTCAAAATAATAAATAAAATTTTGAATTTTGCACTAGTATATCTCATTTTAATATATAAGCCATAGAATTCATTGGTTCCCAGTTTTAAAAATCTTACAGTTTTGTGGAAGCAGCAGACTGTATAGAAAAAGATTCTCTAAAACTAATGCATAGCTACCTTGGCATACGTATATAAAGATAATGACAAGCTGAGTATGCTGTAAACTTCTGGTTTATTCATCATATTTACTTCACTTTTATTTCAATTTAATTTGCAAATAGGAATCTTTCCATCAGGAAACAAGAAAGTTCTACAATTTGTGTAACGTTTTATCAACATGTAAGGTGCCTAAAAGGATTATAGAAAATGGGTTTGCTTTTACTGAATGGAGAATATTGACCCTGATGACATTTCAGTCGGTTGGAAAAGGCTATGTGTGTAGACATGATACACCCCAGACACCAGTGTAATAAATAGCCATATGAAACTAACAGATAGGAACGTGTGTAGTACAAGGGAGTTGTGTAACTGACCATAAGGGTGGTGACATGGGAAACCCAGTTTGGCATTATTCCCTGGTGATATATGCTCTTATCACTCTTTTTCTTTGGAATAAACTTCTCCACCCAAGTTTGCTATTTCTCTATCAGATGGTAGCAAAATAATTTAAAAGAGTATAGGCACATTTATCCATAACAGAGGATACAACTTGCATGTTTCCTTCCTATAACAAATATAAATATAAAGAAATTAAACAAAAAAGGTTTCAGTGATATATTATTGGTGATGGTACATTTTTAAGACAAAGGTAATTAATTCTAAACCTTTAAGATGAAGTGTCACCGACATGTTTGACATCTGCAACATGAAATCAGTATATTTTTCATATTATTTATTTTATCTGCTTGATAATTAGCTGTGCTGGATTTGAACAGGTCAAAGCAAAAAGATAAAAAAAATAATTGTTTCCTTTTAATTACGCTTAAGACATTTAGTATCACCTGTATTAAAAACCCATGTAAAATGAAATGGTAATGTATTCTATTTAGGTCAAGTCAAATAAAAAAATTCCGCTATGATGATTTAGCCACTCAATGTGTTTTGTTTTTCTTGGTATTTGTTCTACTGCCCCTGATAGATTGATGTTGATGTTGTATACATCAAGGGACATTATGGTTGATAGTCTAGAGACAACAGACTAGGTTTCACAAGGTCTAAAATATGGCGGTCCCATAACTTTATGGAGATTAAAACTTTACACTTAAATCTTCAATATTTTAAGGGATAGGAAACCCAGAAATGTATTTTGCGATTCAGACAGAGCAAACCATTTTTAAAAAGTTTCCAATTTACTTCTATTATCCCATTTGCTTAATTCCCATGATATTCTGTGTTGAAGATATACCTAGGTAGGCATCTGGAGTACTAAATGGCAGGAAATAGTGCTGCCATCTAGTGCTCTTGCAAATGGATAACATACTTGCAAAACTGCTGCCACATAGTCCTCCAGAAATGGGCCGGCAGCTAAGCATACATCCCTGCCCTTCAACAAAAGCTACCAAGAGAATGAAGAAAAATTGATAATAGAAGTAAATGAGAAAGTTGTTTAGAATCACATGCTCTATCTGAATCATGAAATAAAAAAATTGGCTTTCATATCCCTTCAAACAGCTATTATAGTTGAAAACATACAATTATTGGTATAGTGTTACCACAGTCCACTAAAAAGAAGGATAAACCAAAGATTACACTGTATACAATGAGAAATATTTATCTCCAAAAGACATACTTCACAGTGAAACAGTAACTATATATAGTTCAATATTTCTTAAAACCAGTAGGGCACTATATGAGTCCTGTCACACATTTCTTACTCATTACCAGGGCTGATTCTTTAAAGGTTCAGAGAAGCCTAAACAGGCACACTGCAAAAAATACAAACAAGAAAAAAGTCTCAAATGTGCAATTTAGAGCAGGATGAACACTCAGTTTAGACTAATACAATGGTCTGTAGCTTTACAAAGATGGTGTCATGGCCGCTAGAGAGGTAATGTACAGAAAAACCTGACACTTTATTTGTACAGGAAGTACATATCCTCTTGTGTGGACTAGGCACGGTGGATGGAACACCCTCGGTCTTCTGCTGATTGCAAATAACCAGACCAGGTTCTGTCCCAGGAGCTGGTGAGGTCTAGCTACGTACCTGATACCAGTAATGCAATGATCAGATCTAATAACATAGCAACACATTTTAGCTGGTCTAGCAACTCCATGATTAAAGTTACTAAGTTGACCTAATGGTTGTTTGAGATTTGGAGAAAGAAAAATGTTTTTTGAACTTATCTACTAAAGAAGAGACACCTTCTCGGGGAAAAGTACTCAAAAGTTTTCTACCATGCATATGAAAGAGCAACTTTGGCATGTTATAAATGGGCTTTGCTTAATTAGTGGAGATGGACTTAGTTTGTTTATTTTAACCTAAAATACATACATACACTATATGGCCAAAGTATATGTGGACACCCTTTCTAATTATTGAGTTCAGGTGTTTAAGCCACACCCATACCTAACAGGTACATAAAATCCAGCACATACTCATGAAATCTCCATAGGCAAGCATTAGCAGTACAATGAGTCATACTGAAGAGCTCAGTGACTTTAAATACTGTATGCCACAAGTTAGTTAATGAAATTCCTGCTTTTCTAGTGCTACCCTGGTCAACTGTAAGTACTAACATTGTGAAATGGAAGCATCTAGGAACAACAACAACAACACAGCCATGAAGTAGTAGATAATACAAAATCAGTGGGGCCACAGAGTGCTGAAGCACACAGCAGGTAAAAATTGCCTATCATCTGTTGCATCACTACAACAAAATTCAAAACTGTATCTGAGAGCAACATTTGCACAAGAACTGTACATCAGAAGCTCCATGAAATAGGTTCCCATGGCCAAGCAGCTGTACACAAGCCTCACATACACATGTATAATACCAGGTGTCAACAGGAATGGTGTTAAGCATGATGTCATTGGACTTTAGAGTTATAAATGGTGCTTTACTATCTTGCAGTCTGATGGAAACATCTGTGTGTGACTGATACCAGAAGAAATGCTACTTATTGAAATGCATACTGTCTATTGTAAAGCTTGGTGGAGGAGGGATAATGATCTGGGGATTTCTTCAGGGTTTAGAATATGCCTCTTATTTCTGGTGAAGGGTCATCTTAATGATTTAGGATCCAAAGACAGTTTAGACTGTTTGCTTTTAACTTTGTTGTGGTAAAAGTTGGGGGGGGGGGGCGTTCCTATTCCAGCATAACTGTGCCCGTGTGGAAAAAGCAAGGTCCTTGAAATTAAGGTTTTAAAAATATGGTGTGGAGGAACTCAAGTGGCATGCACAAGGCAATGACCTCAAACCCACTGAACACCTTTGGGATGAACTAGAAAGCTAATTGGGAACTAGACCTTCTTGTCCAACACTGCTTGACTTCACAAATGCTCTTTTGGACACAAATTCCTACAGACACATTTCAAAACCTTGTTTAAAGCCTTTTTTTAGAAGAGTCGCAGCTGTTATAGCTGCATCTCCATATTAATGCCCATGGTATTTGAGTGGAATATTTAACAAGCTCTTATAGATGTAATGGTCATGTTCCCACATACTCATTTGGAAATGACTACAATGTTTATTTTAATAACTGAATCATGGTAATTAACATGGACATAGATTTTCTTTCTTCACACATTATTACATGCATTGTTAATAGACTTTGATAACTTTTACAGTGTCAAATCAACTTCTATTCTTTAATAAATAATAGGGCCTGTTGAATTAATTGGAAAAAAAAAATATTTTCTCAGAAGTGATAAGTGATATGTCAAATGGTATCAACCTGTATAACATCCCCTCCCAATGCAAAAATGACAGGAAGATTATGAAGTAAAAGCTAATATGCTATCTTACATTTAAATTAAAACTATTTCAGCAGTATCCATTGTGTATCATTGATAGAAAAAGAGTATGATGCTCCTTAAATCACTGGTACACAGTGATTGTTTAGATCAGTGCAGGAGGTCATTAATGTCAGGCTCCAGGTAAATATCCATATTAGTTGTATGGACTACTCTTGATTTGTAACACTCAACAAATTATACTAAAAAACTAGTCCTAAAGCCCGTGTACACGGGACATTTTTTGCAGTACAACGGTTCCATCCCTTGCTCTCTCTCTCTATCCCCCCTCTATTTTGCTCTATCCCCCCTCTCTTTTGCTCTCTCTCTCTCCCTCCCTTCTGCTCTCTCTCTCCCCCTCTCTTTTGCTCTCTTTCTCCCTCCTCTTTTGCTCTCTCTATCCCCCCTCTTTTACTCTCTCTCTCTCTCTCTCTCTCTCTCTCCCCTCCTTTCTTTTGCTCTCTCCCCCCTCTCTTTTGCTGACTCTCTCCCTCTATTTTGCTCTCTCTATCACCCCTCTTTTGCTCTCTCTCTCTCTCCCCCCTCTGTATTGCTCTCTCTCCCCCTCTCTTTTCCTCTTTCTCCCCTCCTCTCTTTTGCTCTCTCTCTCCCCCTCTCTTTTGCTCTCTCTCTCCCCCTCTCTTTTGCTCTCTCTATCCCCCCTCTTTTGCTTGCTCTCTCTCCCCTTTCTTTTGCTCTCTTTCCCCCCTTTCTTTTGCTCTCTTTCCCCCTATCTTTTGCTGTCTTTCTCCCTCTCTCTTTTGCTCTCTTTCTCCCCCTCTCTTTTGCTCTTTCTCTCTCCCCCTCTCTTATGCTCTCTCTCCCCCTCTCTTTTGCTCTCTCTCTCTCCCCTCTCTTTTGCTCTCTCTCTTACTCCCCCTCTCTTTCCCCATCTCTTTTGTGCTCTCTCTCTCCCCTCTCTTTTGCTCTCTTTCTCTCCCCTCTCTTTTGCTCTCTCTCTCTCTCTCCCCTCTCTTCCCCCCTCTCTTTTGCTCTCTCTCTCCCCCCTCTCTTTTGCTCTTTCTCCCCTATCTTTTGCTCTCTCTCCCCCACTCTTTCCCCCCTATTTCCCTACCCCTCTCTTTTGCTCTCTCTCTCTCCCCTCTTTTGCGCTCTCTCCCCTCTCTTTTGCTCTCCCTCCCCGGCCCTGTCCAGCCCCACCCGCATCACGCCCAGCCCCACCTCCTGAACTTTTATCATGTTACACAAACCCCTCACCGAGGTTCTAAAATAATAATACAAAATATCCTTTATTAACCATTAAAAGTATGTATAAAATGTTTACAAACATGCCAATTAAAAATATAAAATCCTATATGCACAAACATTTCTAGCATTCTGCTATAACTCCTATTAAAGATATATATTGTTCTATTATCCAGAGGCAGACATCCAAATAATACAATTATCCCCAATGTTGCAGGACACACAATACAAAACGTCCCTCTCTGACAAAAAATACCCCATACATGGCAAAATAAAGGGGATTGCTTCATGTAGCTCTCGTGTCACAAAGCAGCAGTTATTTAACAATAATGGGTATTGTAGTGTAAGCCTCACAAAATTATCACACCATTGGTGCATAATTACATGGGAGTCAAGAAACACCAACGTACGTTTCGCCATTGACTTGCAAAAGCTAAGGCAAAATGTCTTGTGGCGAAATGCCTACTCTTATACCTTTGTATTAATTCTGACTGTGATCTTCTTTCTATATATGACACACAGGAATGAAACTTAACTTTGAATAAAGCCACTAAAAATAAAGCATAGGTACTACAGAGATAAGACTGAGGGTAATGATATATATATATATATATATATATATATATATATATATATATATATATATATATATATATAATAGGCCACTTTTAGACATGTCTATGAATATGAAGCTACAATGTGTTAGACATAACATTAGCCTCATACCTTTATTGTGTAGTAAGGTAACTATGTTTTTATTGGTTTGAATGAATTTTACATTTTATTGCAAAGTCACCTGCTGGTTCTTTTTTTTGTGTGTGTGTTTTTATCACCAGAGAGTTGGACACCTGTAGGAGCTACTACCACCATATTGTTTGGTTATTATTTGAATGTGTTGGGAAATAATGCAATATGACTGGATAACAATGCTACATGTGACTAGTACTATGTGATGTTTTTTACACGCACACCAGATAAATACTGGGGGATTCATCTGTTACAAAGAGGAGGGGTGACAAGCTTCTGCAAAGGGGAGATATTTTTAAACCAATAAACAAAGTTCTGCAAGTGGACAGCAATGAAGTGATCAGCAGTGATTGGCAATGATCAATTTATCATTTGAATAGAGTTTCCCAGTACCAAAACTCTGGTAGCAGACAGCAATGGAGTGAGTATCATCTTACAATTAAATCAATATATCAGCTAAGCAATTGATCACCTTCCACTTAAAGTGGCTTTGTCATATAGTCTGGTTATTTCATACAGCATCATCAACTACTTATGCAGAACTTTGCGACCTATATGAAACACAGGCGTTACATTTCTATATGTAGAGCTAGATAGATAAAAGATGCAAATACTAAATAAGATATGGGGCTCTTCTCACTTCCTGTTCTTATGACAAGAGCATACTATATGTAGTGTGTCCTATTACTAAAGCTGTGCCCACACAGGCTGAATGAACTCAGTTTTAGTTTTGTTTTAACAAGCTGCACATTAAGCCCCACTACTTGTCACTGAATTGCTCCACACACTTGAGACAAGATAAAGCTCTCAGTAAATTGCTTAATGGGAAAATTAGATTTGTGGTCTAAATTTGGCACAGCACAAAGGGTGCAAACGGTGGGGAAATACATGGAAAAAACTTTTGGAAAGGTGGTAGAGAAAAATACAATAAAGGAATTAAAAAATGTCCTGAATATGTAAAAGGACATCATGAAAGTTAATTAAGATTACATTTCTCATAGGTGTATGTGTAGATTGTGTTTGCTTTTTGGCCCTTGCCATAAAATCTTTTTCCATGTGAATTTAGACTGTCAGGAATTATGCAGGACATTTGATAGCTATGCAGTAGACACAGTCACACATTTTTGTGCAAAACTGAGCATTCTTCCTTGCTGTAGTCAAAATATTTTTTTCTTTGTGACACAACTGCAGTCCACACTACAAGTGTAGAAACACCATTCAATCTTTGTCCCTATCATATGGATTATGGATGTTGTGTCATTGTCTTTACGGGCCACCTAATTATTTGTTAAACAAGTATATGAAAATATTTGATAAGGAGCAGCACCTCCCACAGTCAGTGTAATCTTGATTGTTTAACAGTTATAAACATGGGTGGTTTTAGACCAATTATAGGGATGCTTGTTACAGTGGCTGTAGGGTAGTTATGTATGAATGTGGCATAATTTTCTTCTACTGCTTTTTTGTTTTCTTATTTATTTCCTTATTGTTACCGATTAGCTTCTCCTGTTGACCTGGACAGAGCATTGAATATGTATAAACGAAAAAAGGAACTAAAGGAAATAAGGTATTTCAAATGTATGGCTGTTGGCACCATTAGTAATTGGTGGTGCTACATAAAAAAAGCAGACTCCCCACATTTCTATTTTAGCAATCCTTAAATTGACACAAAAGTTAAAATTAAACTTTCTTTTTTTATATATATATATATTTTTATTTAATTTTCTATATATATGATGTACAGTAATCAAGATAAACAAAATGGAGGACAATCACCTCTAGAATAATCAGTACAAAAACAAAACGAAAGGAAAAAACATGAATAATACAATACAACATCTAACATTCATTATGGTAAGTCAGTAAAAGGCTGTATACAATACGTTCTTATATTTAACAGTCATATCATCTTGTTCCATATATGTACATATACCCTATCACAGGGTTTCCAGTCTGCTTAACATTATAAAACAACATTCAAAGAATCATTTAAACATATTATCTTATCCTTAATATGTCTAATTATTAAGGCATTATAATCTCCAAACATTTCTAAATACATCTTTAATTAATGCATTATATTGATACAACACAATAAAAGGGAACATTTTCGACCCCCCCCCCCAACCAGGTCAAAAAAGCCATTCTCCTCTTAATCTGTAATTACTAATATATAATGAGCTTTCAAATGTTTTGATTATTTGTTTTTGTTTGTCTAAATCTAGAGTTTTCCCAGTTTAAAAAAAAACCTTTCAATATTAATTTCTATATATCATATCGTTCTATGAGATTGTTTATATATGGCCTGTTTGAAAGCTTTGATGTGCTCTTCCATCCCCTGACGCGTTTCGCCCCTCCGGACTTTGTCAATGGTCGGAGGGGCAAAACACGTCAGGGGATCTAACAGAGCATTTGGGTGCTCTTATTTTAATAGCCAGACACTTACTCAATATGACCAAGCTCTCTGTATAAATCACGCTAGTATCTAATTAGTTATAACAGTTGTGTGGCCTGGGTTGTGCCAGACTTTAGCATTTATTGAACATTATTCCGCTAGCAATCTAAGCCAAATAGTTACATGGTCTGGGTTGTGTCAGACGTAGCCTTCACGAAATGTTATTCAGCTAGTACTAATTTCACTAAACGGTCTGGGTTGTGCCAGACTTAGCATTCACTTAACCGAACTGTGCTAGTGCTGAATGAATGGCACGGTTAGGATAATACTGGATCTAGTATTTAACATTATACACTCTTGATATCACTCAGCCCCACTGGCATAGGTTCATCTTTTACTAACTTATAACACAGAACCAATTGGACTGGTTCTTTTGTAAACTAACAGCTTTTAAAAGGAACCAATGATCTAAAACCCCACTACATAACGGGTTTTCAAACACTACCCAAAACGAGATTGAATTCATACCGCTACGGAGGTTAAACCTTCCTTCGGGAGGCTTACACTATAATGTGATAATGGTGCTATTTGAATGACATTACCTAGAGAGAGGACAGTCTGATAATATACTCCTATTTCAGGGCAGCTGTGAGACCAGACGCTGAGAATTGTTATGATGTGCATGTTACAATAAATGTATTCATTTTTAATTAAGTGACTAGCCAGTAAAGGTATTTTTGTACACTAGCAATTAACCCAGCTATTCATACCTAAGAAAGCACCTCGCTTATAATACCAGGATTAGCCTGTATAAATTCCGCTAATATTAAATTAACTATAACATTTATTTACAATACTTGGAGATAGGATAGCTTGATAGTATACTCCCATTTCAGGATGGTCTTGAGACCAGACCTTATAATTGTTATGGTGTGCATGTTATAATATATGTATCCTCTTATAACCAATTGACGAGTCAATAATGGTATCCTTTTATACTAGCAATTGATCCTACATTTCATACCAGAGGAATCGTTTTGCTTATTATACCAGGATCAGCTGCAACCACATGTGTTCAAGCATAACATACATTATACACCTGATTACATAACCCAAACCATTTGGTTGAAATCCTGGGTGCGCTGAACCCACAGAAAGAGGACTGTAGAGACCCACCATGGTGTTAGTCCAATCAACCGACACATATAATATAATATAATATTCCAAAAGTCGATTATTGGGATAGCGTAAAATCACAGACCTACTATTTTTCTGGAATAAATCATCCAGTCCAGAGGGAGTAGGATTACAGTTACTTTATACACGACCACGGTATCTATTTGGTGTTTGGAATTATATAGTGCCAGATCACTCATATTCAGAAGTATGTACTAGCGTATGCATATTATGCAGGTGGATTTAATTTGTCTATCCACAATTTTCAGAGTCTAATTTCTACATACACCTGTTGAGGGACTGAGTGACTTTAATGATATCAAGGTCCTATAATATTAACACGAGGCCACTCAGGACTTCTTTGCATGGTCAGATATTGCAAGTGTCTGGATTTTTTTAATTTGTGTGTTAATAAAAGTTATTATGCATACTTTTTGTGTGGAAACTTTGCTATCTTTGGAAGCCCCACTTTGTGAAGTTGATTATTATATGCATTAGCACCATTTCCTCTGAATGGTTGATGATAGAATTCACAATACAACCCACCTTATATTATATATGAGGGGAAAACTGGATGTGTGGGTGGTGGGTTTTAATGTTGGGGGGGGTATTGTATTTTTTTTACAGGTGAAAGAGCTGATTACTTTGGGGCAATGCCCCGCAAAAGGCCCTTTTAAGGGCTATTTGTAATTTAGTATAGGGCAGGGAATTTTATTATTTTGGGGGGCTTTTTTATTTTTTTAGGGGGATTAGATTAGGTGTAATTAGTTTAAAATTCTTGTAATTCTTTTTTTTTCTGTAATTTAGTGGGTTTTTTTCTCATAATTTACTTTATTTAATTTAATTGTAATTAATTGTAGGTAGTTTAGGTAATTAGTTTAATTATAGTGTAGTGTTAGGTGTAATTGTAACTTAGGTTAGGGTTTATTTTACAGGTACTTTTGTACTTATTTTAGCTAGGTAGTTATTAAATAATTAATAACTATTTAATAACTATTCTACCTAGTTAAAATAAATACAAAGTTGCCTGTAAAATAAATATAAATCCTTAGCTAGCTACAATGTAACTATTAGTTATATTGTAGCTATATTAGGGTTTATTTTATCGGTAAGTAGTTAGTTTTAAATAGGATTAATTTATTTAATTGTAGTCAATTTATTTAGATGTATTTAAATTATATTTAAGTTGGGGGGGTTAGACTTAGGGTGAGACTTAGGTTTAGGGGTTAATAAATTTAATATAGTAGCAGCGACGTTGTGGGCGGCAGATTAGGGGTTAATAAATGTAGGTAGGTGTCGGCGATGTTAGGGACGGCAGATTATGGGTTAATAAAATGTAACTAATGTTTGTGAGGCGGGAGTGCGGCAGTTTAGGGGTTAATACATTTATTAACGTGGCGGCAATGTCCGGTCGGCAGATTAGGGGTTAAACATTTTAGTTAAGTGTTTCCGATGTGGGGGGGCTCAGTTTAGGGGTTAATAGTTAGTTTATGGGTGTTAGTGTACTTTTTAGCACTTTAGTTAAGAGATTTATGTTACAGGGTTAGCCCATAAAACTCTTAACTACTGACTTTTAAATGCGGTAGGAGTCTTGACAGGAGAGGGTCTACCGCTCACTTTTTCAGGCGATCATAATACCGGCGTTAGGCAAATCCCATTAAAAAGATAGGATACGCAATTGACGTAAGGGGATTTGCGGTATGCTAAAATCGCGGAAAAAAAGTGAGCAGTAGACCCTTTCCTGCCTGACTCGTAATACCAGCGGGCGTTAAAAAGCAGCGTTGGGACCCCTCAATGCTGCTTTTTAAGGCTAACGCAAGACTCGTAATCTAGCCGTATGTCTGCAAATTAGTTTAAAATGTATTCTTGTTCTGGGTAAACTGTCCCTTTAAGGCCAAGCTGTGCAAACACAGCCAGCAGAAGAAATTATATTCTTAGTGGGGCATAGAAGAGATAAGGTAAAAAAATGTTAACTTTTCATTGTTCTCTCCAAGTACTGGTCATTGGTTTACAGACAGATATAAGATAAAGGAGCATGTATATGTACACAATGTGATAAAGTAATGAGAACTGATTATACCTACAAGCTCAACCCATTTTATTAGGTTGTGGCTTCAAAACACAAAATCAGCTATTTGATATAAACAAATAAACCTTAAACAGCAAATCTCATAAATTTTATTCTCTGCAGCTGGTAAAAAAAAAGTATTTGGAAACACGTTAAGGGAAAAATAATTGTATAGTATACTGTCCCTTTAATAGATAGGAATTGTGATACAGCAAAATTAATTTTTAGGTATTTACAAATCCAATGTCATGCCAAAATTGTGTCTTTAAGAAATTCTATTCTTTTAATATATATTGGTAAATTCATAATCTTCAAATATACAATATTTTTTAAATACAGAGGTTTGACTAGTTGAGTTTCAATGTCCAATAAGGTAAAGTGAATACTATCCAATATCCAATCTAGGGCAATTTTCACAACTGCCATTAAGTTGTAAATCACTATATTAGGAAGGGCCAGCCCTAAATATTTCCTCTTAAATACTAGTAACTAGTAACTAATTCTTGGTTTCTTAAAAACCCATATATAACTTTTAATAGAGGAGTTGATCTTCCTAATCAACAGTGGTATATTTTGGAACAAATATAACAGCCTGGGTAAAGCTATCATCTTCAATACATTTATTTTGCCATATAAAGAGAGGGGAAGGGATTCCCACCGTTTGAGGGTATCGCAGAATTTTTTTACCCCACTGCTTATTATTAGTGTATACCATTCTTCTGGGTTGGCAGATATTTTAATTCCTAAATATACTAAAAAATTATTTACTTCCTTAAATATATTGGTTTCTGACTCCAGTTTTTATGAAAACATAATACCTCTGAGCTACTCTTATTAATCTTATAACCTGAGAATAATCCAAATACCTCTATAATGTGACAGATATTATTAAAGTTTTCCTTTGAATTTCTAGAGAACACTAGTAGGTCGTCAGCATAAACTGCTAGTTTAATAGCCTTCCCACTCAGTTCTATTCCCTGTATGTATTTCCTTAGTGCAATCAGCAATGGTTCTAATGCAATATTAAAAAATAAGGGGGAGAGAGGGCACCACGGTCTTGACACCCCTTAATAATGAATAATTAGAAGTTTTATTACTGTTTATAACCAGTGCAGCTTTAGATTTTCTGTATATTATTTCTATCATATTATATCTGTTGCCTACGTATCCAAACTTAAAAAGAGATGTAAGAAGATGGTCCTGATTAAACAGCTAGATGAGGATTTAGTTATTTTTTTTTTCCCTCCTTCATAAATTTGACAGCATATATATATATTTTGTTTTGCTTCTTGCCCTACTTTTTCTTTTTCTTTATTTTTTTGTTACACCTAAAATAGAGTACAGGAACAGAAATTATAAGGAGAGTCACCTTATTAAATTGGTTGTCAACCAAGCTATGAGTGCTAATTTTAGCTCAATATTTCTTTGTCGTTATCTGATGTATTACATGATCTGTAATACGTTTGGTTATAACTGTGTTGCTATAATAATCATGTCATATTGTTTCTCCTTTTCATTTTTCCTTTCTGTAAATTCTCGTGCTTCATTAATAAAAAAGATATTGGGAAAAAAAAAAGAAGAAGATGGTCCCATGTGATCGAGTCAAACGTCTTGCATGCAACTAAAGATAATATGGATAAGTCTTATTGAACTTCTCTCTTATTATACTTTTTGTCATACCAATAGTCTGTGATTGATAAAAAAAACTTCCTTAAATTAACATTTGAAGACCGCCCTTTCATAAAGCCTGTTTGGTCAGGGTGGACAATTGTGCCTAGAGATAAATGAAATCTTTTTGCCAGAATACTTGTGATAATCTTATAATCAATATTTAAGAGTGAAAGTGGTCTGTATGAGTCGATTACATTTGTGTCCTTCCCAGGTTTTGGAATAACAATAATAGTGGATTCATTAAAATCATCTAGGGGTTTAAGTTAGCCAGACCAGCATTTATTTAAGAGCAGTGTAAGAGTGGGAGTGATTTCCTCTATAAGTATTTTGTAAAATTCTGAGGGAAGACCAGTTAAAATTAAACTTTAATGATTTGGCCTATAGAGCAAAAAAAAAAAAAAAATCAGGTTTACTTCTATTATCTAATTTGCTTTATTATCTTGGTATCCTTTGCTGAAAGACATACCTAGATAGACTTAGGAATTGCACTACTGGGAGCTAGCTGCTAATTAATGGCTGCACATGATTCGTCCATGTATTCAGATAACTCCCAGTAGTGTATTGCTGCTCCTTCAACAAAGAATGCCACAAAAGAATGAAGCAAATTTGATAATTGTTGGGTTTCATGTTCCTTTAATTATTACATTCCTTTAATAATAATTTAATAAGAGAAAATAAAATATTTCTTACTCTTCAAAAGCTACATAAATCTTTAAATTGACATATACTGATAGTGTGAGAAATCCAACCACATTGCTTTTTATTTATGCTCTGTTTGTTTAAGTCCCTTAAAGGGACATTCAACTCCAAAAATGTTATTATTTAAAAAGATAAAAAAAAATATTTCCCATTCATCAGTTTTGCACAGCCATCATGGTTATATTAAAGGGACATAATACTCATATGCTACATCACTTTAAAGTGATGCAGCATAACTGTGAAAAGCTGACAATAAAATATTACCTGAGCATCTCTATGTAAAAAAGGAAGATATTTTACCTCATAATTACTTTAGCTCACCAGAGTAAGAGTTGTGTAAAAAAAATAGCCAATCAGTATCAGCAGTGCTGAGGTAATGCTTTGCTTTTGCTGTGATCTCATGAGAGTTCATAGAACCTACTTAAACTGAATAGGAAAATATCATGACTGTGCCTGCACATGACAGATGCACACTCCCTAGCTTGTCCTGGGACAAGCATTCTAACTGGCAACTTAAAGTCTCTTTGCAGTGGGGTGTGAATACTTAAGAAATTTGAGGTCAAATAACTTCCTTTTTTACATAGCGATGTTTAGGTGTTTTGTTTTTTTTAATCAGCTTTTTACAGCTATGCTGCATCATGCTTGGGTATCATGTCCCTTTAATATACTTTTAACCTCTATGATTACCTTGTATCTAAGCCTCTTCTGACAGCCCCCTGATCACATTGCTATTTATTTATTATCTATTAACTTGAGCCAGTGCAGTGTCATGCACAACTCCATGGGATAGAGCACAATGTTATCTATATGGTCTACAAATGGCAGACATTTAGAGGTTTAAATGTTAAAAAGTATATTAATATAACAATGTTGGTTGTGCAAAGCTGGGGAATGGGTAGTAAAGGTATTATCTATCTTTTTAAAGAATAACAATTTGGTGTTGACTGTCCCTTTAAGTTCTGTTTTGTATATATAAAAGGGAATAGATTGTGTATTAAAAGATGGGTTGATAATGAAAGGAGAATGAAAAAAATAAAGTTATTGGAAAAAAGTCTTCAAGAAGTGTTATTAGTGTTATCTATTACTTTCCTACGTCTAGATTTAGAGTTTTGCGGCCAAAGGGGTGCGTTAGCTACGCGTGCTTTTTTCTGGCCGCACCTTTTAAATACCGCTGGTATTTAGAGATCACAGAATGGCTGCGTTAGGCTCCAAAAAAGGAGCATAGAGCATATTTACCGCAACTTCAACTCTCGATACCAGCGGTGCTTACGGACGCGGCCAGCTTCAAAAACGTGCTCGTGCACGATTCCCCCATAGAAAACAATGGGGCTCTTTAAGCTGAAAAAAAACCTAAAACCTGCAAAAAAGCCGCATTCAGCTCCTAACGCAGCCCCATTGTTTTCTATGGGGAAACACTTCCTACGTCTGCACCTAACACCCTAACATGTACCCCGACTCTAAACACCCCTAACCTTACACTTATTAACCCCTATTCTGCTGCCCCCGCTATCGCTGACCCCTGCATATTATTATTAACCCCTAATCTGCCGCTCCGTAAACCGCCGCTACCTACATTATCTCTGTGTACCCCTAATCTGCTGCCCCTAACACCGCCGACCCCTATATTATATTTATTAACCCCTAATCTGCCGCCCCCAACGTCGCCTCCACCTAACTACACTTATTAACCCCTAATCTGCCGACCGGACCTGAGCGCTACTATAATAAATGTATTAACCCCTAATCCGCCTCATTCCCACCTCAATAACCCTATAATAAATAGTATTAACCCCTAATCTGCCCTCCTTAACATTGCCGACACCTAACTTCAAGTATTAACCCCTAATCTGCCGACAGGAGCTCACCGCTACTCTAATAAATTTATTAACCCCTAAAGCTAAGTCTAACTTTAACCCTAACACCCCCCTAAATTAAATATAATTTAAATCTAACGAAATAAATTAACTCTTATTAAATAAATTATTCCTATTTAAAGCTAAATACTTACCTGTAAAATAAATCCTAACCTAAGTTACAATTAAACCTAACACTACACTATCAATAAATAAATTAAATAAACTACCTACAATTATCTACAATTAAACCTAACACTACACTATCAATAAATAAATTAAATACAATTCCTACAAATAAATACAATTAAATGAACTAACTAAAGTACAAAAAAATAAAAAAGAACTAAGTTACAAAAAATAAAAAAATATTTACAAACATTAGAAAAAATTACAAAAAAAAAAATTTTCCTAGCTTAATTCCGATTGGCTGATAGAATCCTATCAGCCAATCGGAATTCAAGGGATGCCATCTTGGATGACGTCCCTTAAAGGAACCTTCATTCGTCGGGAAGTCGTCGGAAGAAGAAGATGGGTCCGCGGCGGAGGTCTTCAAGATGGAGCCGGTCGTCATCGGATGAAGATAGAAGATGCCGCTTGGATCAAGATGGTTGCCGGTCCGGATCGCCTCTTCTTCCCGGATAGGATGAAGACTTTGGAGCCTCTTCTGGACCTCTTCAGCCGCCGGATGATGGATGTCTAGTGCCCGCTTGGGCTTGGATGAAGATTTCGGAGCCTGGAACGATCGGTGTGATACCTGGCATGGTGAAGACAAGGTAGGAAGATCTTCAGGGGCTTAGTGTTAGGTTTATTTAAGGGGGGTTTGGGTTAGATTAGGGGTATGTGGGTGGTGGGTTGTAATGTTGGGGGGGGTATTGTATGTTTTTTTTTACAGGCAAAAGAGCTGAATTCTTTGGGGCATGCCCCACAAAAGGTCCTTTTCAGGGCTGGTAAGGTAAAAGAGCTTTGAACTTTTGTAATTTAGAATAGGGTAGGGCATTTTTTTTATTTTGGGGGTCTTTGTTATTTTATTAGGGGGCTTAGAGTAGGTGTAATTAGTTTAAAATTGTTGTAATTTTTTTCTAATGTTTGTAAATATTTTTTTATTTTTTGTAACTTAGTTCTTTTTTATTTTTTGTACTTTAGTTAGTTTATTTCATTGTATTTATTTGTAGGAATTGTATTTAATTTATTTATTGATAGTGTAGTGTTAGGTTTAATTGTAGATAATTGTAGGTAGTTTATTTAATTTATTTATTGATAGTGTAGTGTTAGGTTTAATTGTAACTTAGGTTAGGATTTATTTTACAGGTAATTTTGTAATTATTTTAACTATTTTAGCTATTAAATAGTTCTTAACTATTTAATAGCTATTGTACCTGGTTAAAATCAATACAAAGTTACCTGTAAAATAAATATAAATCCTAAAATAGCTATAATATAATTATAATTTATATTGTAGCTATATTAGGGTTTATTTTACAGGTAAGTATTTAGCTTTAAATAGGAATAATTTATTTAATAAGAGTTAATTTATTTTGTTAGATTTAAATTATATTTAACTTAGGGGGGTGTTAGTGTTAGGGTTAGACTTAGCTTTAGGGGTTAATCCATTTATTACAGTAGCGGCGAGATTCGGTCGGCAGATTAGGGGTTAATAATTGAAGTTAGGTGTCGGCGATGTTAGGGAGGGCAGATTAGGGGTTAATACTATTTATTATAGGGTTATTGAGGCGGGAGTGAGGCGGATTAGGGGTTAATAACTTTATTATAGTAGCGGTGCGGTCCGCTCGGCAGATTAGGGGTTAATAAGTGTAGGCAGGTGGAGGCGACGTTGAGGGGGGCAGATTAGGGGTTAATAAATATAATATAGGGGTCGGCGGTGTTAGGGGCAGCAGATTAGGGGTACATAAGGATAACGTAGGTGGCGGCACTTTGCGGTCGGCAGATTAGGGGTTAATTATTGTAGGTAGCTGGCGGCGACGTTGTGGGGGGCAGGTTAGGGGTTAATAAATATAATATAGGGGTCGGCGGTGTTAGGGGCAGCAGATTAGGGGTACATAAGTATAACGTAGGTGGCGGTCGGCAGATTAGGGGTTAAAAAAATTTAATCGAGTGGCGGCGGTGTGGGGGGACCTCGGTTTAGGGGTGCATAGGTAGTTTATGGGTGTTAGTGTACTTTAGAGCACAGTAGTTAAGAGCTTTATAAACCGGCGTTAGCCCAGAAAGCTCTTAACTACTGACTTTTTTCTGCGGCTGGAGTTTTGTCGTTAGATTTCTAACGCTCACTTCAGCCAAGACTCTAAATACCGGCGTTAGAAAGATCCCATTGAAAAGATAGGATACGCAAATGACGTAAGGGGATCTGCGGTATGGAAAAGTCGCTGCTGGAAAGTGAGCGTTAGACCCTTTCCTGACTGACTCCAAATACCGGCGGTAGCCCAAAACCAGCGTTAGGAGCCTCTAACGCTGGTTTTCACGGCTACCGCCCAACTCTAAATCTAAGCCCTAGTTTCTAAATTAATGCTGTTTTACTAATTTATTTAACAGATATTATTTTTCTTTTTAATTTATGGATCTGGTTTTGTCGTATTTCTAGAATAGTGAGTTTTTTGTTATTTATGGTTTTTAAAAGTTCCAAGTTGGTGAATATTGTGCTATAACAAATAATGTGATATTATGAATTAGCGTTTTGGTTAGATGGGTAGCAGACTGGGAATCTCCATCCTGAGAATCTTGCCACTTTTTTATGGAACTTAAATGTTAGTAAGAGGGAAATGTAATGTGATAACAGAGATTTAAAGGACAGTGTACTCTCCTTTAATGTGGTTCCATTTATTCATTTTACCTGCTGTGTTAAATTAAAATGTTTACAAATAACTAAATTACTTTTATTTTGGTATTTGAAATAGCTGCTTTTGTCTGTGGTATCCTCGCCTATACTGAAAATTCCAGTATGTAAGTATTGGCTATAGAACACAGCCAAACATATGTAAACATAGCCAAGGGAACTAGGGAAGAAATAAAAACTCCAAGTGGGGGTAGGAAACGTAAGTTATAAAATGTTAAGTTTCAGCTGTTCCCTCTAAGGGCCCGATGTTCAGAAGATCATCAGATCCACGAGGATTGCTCATTTTATTATCTCCAGTCTGGCAATCTGTTTGCTGGGTGAAATGTTTTAAAGAGAGGTCTCACCCTCGCTGTCCAGACACGTGATAATGTGCCTTCCATAGGATAGTATGGGGCTCGCTACCTTTGCAGCAAACTATGTTTCACTGTAACTACATTAGCTTTCAACTCACTAATCTCACAGCAGAAAGGTTGGCGAGACAGGTATGTGTGAAAAGGTGCACATAGGATGGCGGATATTGTTTACAACATTGAAATTCCTGAAATTGTTTCACCATCAAAATACAGGTTAAACCCATGGAAAAATCAATATATCTGCTATGTATGTGATTACCATTGTTATATATAAAAAAAAGCCTTAATAATAAACCTAAGCCTGGGGGGTTGTGTGTATATTGTACATATGTATGTAGTGTGTTATATGTATTTATTACACTGTAAAATACTATATTATGTATATAAAGCAAGTTTGTTATATGTAAAACATGTTTTAACTTTCTGAGTGTCCTTTTCTGTTTTAGGATCAAGATTTAGTGTACAGGATATTTATTTCCCATAGATGACAGCAGCAGTGGCTTTTTCTTTTTACAATTGTGCAATTTTTTTAAACTTTGCACCATGTAAAAAGTGTTTTTAGGAATGCTTTTTAAAGGGACAATCTACAATAGAATTGTTATTGTTTTAAAAGATACATAATCCCTTTATTCCCCATTCCCCAGTTATATTAACATAATTTTTACCTCTGTGATTACCTTGTATCTAAGAACCTTCTTCCAGCCCCCTGACTGTGAGTTTTTATTATCTATTGACTTGCATTTAGCATTGTGTTGTGCTAAATCTTAAATAACTTTATGTGCATGAACACAGTGTTATCTATATGGCCCACATGAACTATCAAGTATCTTGTTGTGAAAAGTAATTTAAAAAGCATGTGATAAGAGGCAGCCCCCAAGGGCGTATCAATTAGCATATGAGCCTACCTAGGTTTAGTTTCAACTAAGAATACCAAGAGAAAAAAAGCAAATTTGATCAAAGTAAATTGAAAAGTTGATTAAAATTACATGTCCTATCTGAATAATGAAAGTTTAATTTTGACTAGACTCTCCTTTTAACACAGCATTTTGAAAACTACTTCACACTTAGTTCTAATACTGCACTGTACCAAACGTTCTATATTAATAACACTTTTGTTACAGTGCGGCTGCAATATTAGAAGTAAATCTATTAGAAACTATGTAAACTTACTTTGATACATTTCTAATATTGTAATTGCACTCTACCAAACATAAGCTATGTCAACAAATAGTGGGATACAATTGCCTTATCAATGGATCCTGGAAGGAAATCCTGTTCTTTTAAGTGCCACCAAAGTCAAAATGAAAGCTTCATGGGTCATTATCAAAACGTGCACATTATTTTTATATACTCACTTTCTGAGTCTCCAGCTCCTATTGTGCACGTGCAAAACTGCACAGTGCATTTGTATATTTATGTTGTGATTGACTGAAGGTTGAATGTAAGTGCTATTATGTTGTCTTTTTATTGTGTATTATTGTTATTAAATTCTACTGTATTTAGTGATACTTTAAAGAAAAAAGGTTGTTTGAAAGAGGTAGCAATTAACTTGTCTTCTACAGAAACCAATTTCCAGATTCCCATAGTCTGCTTAAAGGGATAGAAAAGTCAAAATTAAACTTGTATGATTCAGATAGAGCATGTCATTTTAAGACACTTTTAAATTCACTTTCAAATGTGCTTCGTTCTCTTAGTATCCCTTATTAAAAAATAAATACGCTTATATCATACACTAGTGGGAGCTGCTGCTAATTGGTGCCCCGTGCCTGTCTCTTGGGATTGGCTAAATAGATATTTTCAGCTTCCTGTCAGTAGTGCAATGCTGTCCCTTCAGCAATGGATAACAAGAGAATGAAGAACATTTGATAATAGAATTAAATTGGAAAGTTGTTTAAAATTGTATGTTCTATCTGAATCATAAAATAAAATGTTTGAGTTTTCTATCCCTTTAAGTTTCAAACCTATGAGTAGATTGGAAATGTTAACAATGATTTTCCTTAAACTACAGGCTGATATGAAACAGGCTAATGGATAAAGCCGATACCTTATTTAAAATCAACTACTTCCTATGGATATGGAACAACGTATAAGGCCAGTCCATTGCTAGGTAGTAAAAAGTCCAGGGATTCCAGTCTGAATGATTCTTTGAAGCTCAGTAAAACCTGGATGTTTCAAAACTCAAGTAAAATTGACTCAGTTTTTAAAACTGGACTTCAAGGTACAGTTAAAAGACCTTAAGATATTAATATAATTGTTCAGTTGTGCATATTATAACAACTTTGCAATATCATTTCATTATTTATGTGGCCTCCATTTCATGTAATTTATTATTATTAATATTAATATTATTATTATAGTAGGTTTTCTAATTCTCTGAACAGCAAAGGAACACAGCAGGCTTCTCAGTGCTAACATATATTTCCCTAATGGTTTTAACTGATTTCAAATGCAAAACAATGCATTTTACACTAACATAATGGCTGTGGTTAGTCTTGTATGCAGACTCAAATAAGGCAAATGGTAGGTGTAGTTTGATTATTGAAAACCAATTAGAACAAATAAGATGTTATTCAATAGCAAGACAGCAGAAATGCCTTGTAATTACATACGGCTAGATTACGAGTTTTGCGTTATGAGGGGTGCGGTGCTAACTTGCACATTATTCTCACCGCTCACTTTCCTACAGCGCTGGTATTACAGGTTTTTACAAACCCAGCGTTAAAAGGCAAGAAGTGAGCATAGAGCAAAATTGTGCTCCATACCGCACTCCAATACCAGCACTGCTTAAGTCAGCGGTGAGCTGGTTGTACGTGCTCGTGCATGATTTCCCCATAGACATCAATGGGGAGGTTCCTTTAAGTGATGTCATCCAAGATGGCATCCCTTAGATTCCGATTGGCTGATAGAATTCTATCAGTCAATCGGAATTAAGGTTGAAAAAAAAACTATTGGCTGATCCAATCAGCCAATAGGATTGAGCTGGCATCAGTCAATAGGATTTTTTCAACCTTAAATACGATTGGCTGATAGAATTCTATCAGCCAATCAGAATCTAAGGGATGCCATCTTGGATGATGTCACTTAAAGGAACCTTAATTCGCCGGGTAGTCGTCGGAAGAAGAGAATGCTCCACGTCGGATGTCTTGAAGATGGACCCGCTCCGCGCTGGATGGATGAAGATAGAAGATGCCATCTGGATGAAGACTCCTGCCAGTCTGGAGGACAACTTCTCCCAGCTTGGATGAAGACTTCTCCCGGCTTCGTTGAGGACTTATTGCCGCTTCGATGAGGACTTCTTAAGGCTTCGTTGAGGATGGATGTCGGATCTTAAAAACTGTAAGTGGATCTTTGGGGGTTAGTGTTAGTTTTTTTTAAGGGTTTATTGGGTGGGTTTTATTTTTAGGTTAGGGCTTTGGGCCGCAATAGAGCTAAATGCCCTTTTAAGGGCAGTGCCCATCCAAATGCCCTTTTCAGGGCAATGGGGAGCTTAGGAAGAAGATGAGAGAGGCCTGAAATTTTCATCATAGGTATACCTCAACTATGAGAGACAAAATGTGGAAACAAATCCAGACAATCACATTGTCTGATTTGGAAAGAATTTATTTGCAAATTATGGTGGAAAATAAATATTTGGTCAATATCAAAAGTTCATCTCAATACTTTGTTATATATCCTTTGTTGGCAATGACAGAGGTCAAACGTTTTCTGTAAGTCTTCACAAGGTTGTCACACACTGTTGCTGGTATGTTGGCCCATTCCTGCATGCAGTGATGTTTTGGGGCTGTCGCTGGGAAACACGGACTTTCAACTCCCTCCAAAGGTTTTCTATGGGGTTGAGATCTGGAGACTGGCTAGGCCACTTCAGGACCTTGAAATGCTTCTTACGAAGCCACTCTTTTGTTGCTTGCGCAGTGTGTTTAGGATCATTGTCATGCTGAAAGACCCAGCCACGTTTCATCTTCAATGCCCTTGCTGATGGAAGGAGGTTTGCCCTCAAAATCTCACGATACATGGCCCCATTCATTCTTTCATGTACATGGATCAGTCGTCCTGTTCCCTTTGCAGAGAAACAGCCCCAAAGCATGATGTTGCCACCCCCATGCTTCACAGTAGGTATGGGGTTCTCTCTCCTCCAAGCACGACAAGTTGTGTTTCTACCAAACAGTTCTACTTTGGTTTCATCTGACCATATGACATTCTCCCAATCCACTTCTGGATCATCCAAATGCTCTCTAGCATACTTCAGACGGGCCCGGACATGTACTGGCTTAAGCAGGGGGACACGTCTGGCACTGCAGGATCTGAGTCCCTGGCGGCGTAGTGTGTTACTGATGGTAGCCTTTATTACGTTGGTCCCAGCTCTCTGCAGGTCATTCACTAGGTCCCCCAGTGTGGTTCTGGGATGTTTGCTCACCGTTCTTGTGATCATTTTGACCCCACGGGGTGAGATCTTGCGTGGAGCCCCAGATCGAGGGAGATTATCAGTGGTCTTGTATGTCTTCCATTTTCTAATTATTGCTCCCACAGTTAATTTCTTCACACCAAGCTGCTTGCCTATTACAGATTCAGTCTTCCCAGCCTGGTGCAGGTCTACAATTTTGTTTCTGGGGTCCTTCAACAGCTCTTTAGTCTTCACCATAGTGGAGTTTGGAGTGTGACTGTTTGAGGTTGTGGACAGGTGTCTTTTATAATGATAACAAGTTCAAACAGGTGCCATTAATACAGGTAATGAGTGGAGGACAGAGGAGCCTCTTAAAGAAGAAGATACAGGTCTGTGAGAGCCAGAAATCCTGCTTGTTTGTAGGTGACCAAATGCTTATTTTCTACCATAATTTGCAAATAAATTCTTTCCAAATCAGACAATGTGATTGTCTGGATTTGTTTCCACATTTTGTCTCTCATAGTTGAGGTATACCTATGATGAAAATGACAGGCCTCTCTCATCTTCTTAAGTGGGAGAATTTGCACAATTGTTGGCTGACTAAATACTTTTTTGCCCCACTGTAGTTTAGTTTAGCTAGGGTATTTTTTTATTTTTTTTTTGGGGGGGGGGCTTTTTTTATTTTTATATGGCTATTAGATTAGGTGTAATTAGGTGTAATTTATTTAATTGTATTTAATTTAGGTAATTTAATTGTAGTGTAGTGTTAGGTGTTAGTGTAACTTAGGTTAGGTTTTATTTTACAGGTAAATTTGTATTTATTTTAGCTAGGTAGTTAGTAAATAGTTAATAACTATTTAGTAACTATTCTACCTAGTTAAAATAAATACAAACTTGCCTGTAAAATAAAAATAAACCCTAAGCTAGCTACAATGTAACTATTAGTTATATTGTAGCTAGCTTACGGCTAGATTTAGAGTTCTGCGGCCAAAGGGGTGCGTTAGCTACGCGTGCTTTTTTACCCCCGCACCTTTCAAATACCGCTGGTATTTAGAGTTCACAGAAGGGCTGCTTTAGGCTCCAAAAAGGAAGCGTAGAGCATAATTTACCGCCACTGCAACTCTCAATACCAGCGGTGCTTACGGACGCGACCAGCTTGAAAAACGTGCTTGTGTATGATTCCCCCATAGGAAACAATGGGGCAGTTTGGGCTGAAAAAATACCTAACACCTGCAAAAAAGCAGCGTTCAGCTCCTAACGCAGCCCCATTGTTTCCTATGGGAAAACACTTCCTATGTCTGCACCTAACACCCTAACATGTACCCCGGATTCTATCAGCCAATCGGAATTAATCTAGGAAAAATCTGATTGGCTGATTGAATCAGCCAATCAGATTCAAGTTCAATCCGATTGGCTGATTGGATCAGCCAATCAGATTGAGCTTGCATTCTATTGGCTGATCGGAACAGCCAATAGAATGCAAGCTCAATCTGATTGGCTAATTGGATCAGCCAATCGGATTGAACTTGAATCTGATTGGCTGATCCAATCAGCCAATCAGATTTTTCCTAGCTTAATTCCGATTGGCTGATAGAATCCTATCAGCCAATCGGAATTCAAGGGATGCCATCTTGGATGACGTCCCTTAAAGGAACCTTCATTCGTCGTTAGTCCGTCGTGAAGAAGGATGGCTCCGTGTCGGCTGCTTGAAGATGGTCCCGCTCCGCGCCGGATGGAAGAAGATAGAAGATGCCGCTTGGATGAAGATGTCTGCCGGTCCGGATGTCCTCTTCTGCCCGGATAGAAGACTTTGGACCCTCTGGAGGAGCTCTTCTTGCCGGATAGGAGGAAGACTTCGGACCCTCTTCTGGACGGATCAGTGATACCCGGCGTGGTGAAGACAAGGTAGGAAGATCTTCAGGGGCTTAGTGTTAGGTTTATTTAAGGGGGGTTTGGGTTAGATTAGGGGTATGTGGGTGGTGGGTTGTAATGTTGGGGGGTATTGTATGGGTTTTTTTACAGGCAAAAGAGCAGAATTCTTTGGGGCATGCCCCGCAAAAGGTCCTTTTAAGGGCTGGTAAGGTAAAAGAGCTTTACAATTTATATTTTAGAATAGGGTAGGGCATTTTTTTATTTTGGGGGGCTTTGTTATTTTTTAGGGGGCTTAGAGTAGGTGTAATTAGTTTAAAAGTCTTGTAATCTTTATTTATTTTTTGTAATTTAGTGTTTGTTTTTTTTTGTAATTTAGTGTTTGTTTTTTTTGTAATTTAGTTTAGTTGATAGAATTGTAGATAATTGTAGATAGTTTATTTAATTTATTTATTGATAGTGTAGTGTTAGGTTTAATTGTAACTTAGGTTAGGATTTATTTTACAGGTAATTTTGTAATTATTTTATCTAGGTAGCTATTAAATAGTTATTAACTATTTAATAGCTATTGTACCTGGTTAAAATAAATACAAAGTTGCCTGTAAAATAAATATTAATCCTAAAATAGCTACAATATAATTATTATTTATATTGTAGCTATATTAGGGTTTATTTTACAGGTAAGTATTTAGCTTTAAATAGGATTAATTTATTTAATAAGATTTATTTTATTTCGTTAGATTTAAATTATATTTAACTTAGGGGGGTGTTAGGGTTAGAGTTAGACTTAGCTTTAGGGGTTAATACATTTATTAGAGTAGCGGCGAGGTCCGGTCAGCAGATTAGGGGTTAATACTTGAAGTTAGGTGTCGGCGATGTTAGGGAGGGCAGATTAGGGGTTAATACTATTTATTATAGGGTTTTTGAGGCGGGAGTGAGGCGGTTTAGGGGTTAATACATTTATTATAGTAGCGGTGAGGTCCGGTTGGCAGATTAGGGGTTAATAATTGTAGGTAGGTAGCGGCGACGTTGGGGGGGGCAGATTAGGGGTAGTAAATATTATGTAGGGGTCGGCGATGTTAGGGGCAGCAGATTAGGGGTACATAGGGATAATGTAGGTGGCAGCGGTGTGCGGTTGGCAGATTAGGGGTTAAAAAAAATTAATAGAGTGGCGGCGATGTGGGGGACCTCGGTTTAGGGGTACATAGGTAGTTTATGGGTGTTAGTGTACTTAAGAGCACAGTAGTTAAGAGCTTTATGACCCGGCGTAAGCCCATAAAGCTCTTAACTCCTGGCTTTTTTCTGCGGTTGGAGTTTTGTCGTTAGAGTTCTAACGCTCACTTCAGCCAAGACTCCAAATACCGGCGTTAGAAAGATCCCATTGAAAAGATAGGATACACAATTGGCGTAGGGGGATCTGCGGTATGGAAAAGTCGCGGCTGGAAAGTGAGCGTTAGACCCTTTCCTGACTGACTCTAAATACCAGCGGGCAGTAAAAACCAGCGTTAGGACCCCCTAACGCTGGTTTGGAAGGCTAACGCAGAACTCTAAATCTAGGCGTTAGGGTTTTATTTAACAGGTAAGTATTTAGTTTTAAATAGGAATTATTTAGTTATCAATAGTAGGTTTTATTTAGATTTATTTTAATTATATTTAAGTTAGGGGGTGTTAGGGTTAGACTTAGGTTTAGGGGTAAATAAATATAGTATAGTGGTGGCGACGTTGGGGGCGGCAGATTAGGGGTTAATAAATGTAGATAGGTGGCGGCGATGTTAGGGATGGCAGATTAGGGGTTAATAATATTTAACTAATGTTTGCGAGGCGGGAGTACTGCGGTTTAGGGGTTAGTATGTTTATTATAGTGGCGGCGATGTCCAGAGTGTTTGCAATGTGGGAGGGCCTCGGTTTAGGGGTTAATAGGCGGTTTATGGGTGTTAGTGTACTTTTTAGCACTTTAGTTATGAGTTTTATGCTACGGCTTTGTAGTGTAAAACTCTTAACTGCTGACTTTAGAATGCGTTACGAATCTTGACGGGATACAGTGTACTGCTCACTTTTTGGCCTCCCAGGACAAGCTCGTAATACCTGCGCTATAGAAGTCCCATAGAAAAAAGACTATACGCAATTTGCGTAAGATGATTTGCGGTAAGGCCAAAAAAGTGTGCGGTGCCCCTAAATCTGCAAGACTTGTAATACCAGCGGTAATAAAAAAGCAGTGTTATGAGGCTTAATGCTGCTTTTTTACTCATAACGCAAGACTCGTAATCTAGCCGATAGTGATTACTGTCTTCTTAAACCTGAGTTACAGCAGTTAAGACTGAGTGACTTTAGATGACTGTTAAACAGTTGTCTTGTACAGGATAGATCCTGCAATGTTTTAACCTTCTTTGTGCCAATAACATGATCAGAACAGTGATGTGAACCACCTATTCTGACACTGAGGGGCTGGTTATCTAAAGGTCTCTGGGCTGGTGAGATTCTATAAGAATGCTTGCCAGTCCTTTTATTTACCTGGTGGAATTCAATAAAGCCACTTTTTACCTTGAAAAGATTGTTTCTTGCTAAGGTGGCGTATACTGCATTTTCATTTTTCTTACGTGATTCAGATAGAACATTTCTAATTTCTTTCTAATTTACTCCTATTATCATTTTTCTTCATTCTCTTGCTATCTTCATTTAAAAAGCAGTAATGTAAAGCTCAGGAATAAGACCATTTCAGGTTCAGCACCCTGGATAGCACTCGCTTTTGGGTGGCTACTAACCAATAAGCAAGCGTAACCCAGGTTCTGAACCAAAAATGGGCCCAGCTCCTATGCTTTACATTCCTGCTTTTTAAATAAAGAAAGTAAAATTTGAAAATAGAAGTAAATTAGAAAGTTGCTTAAAATCGCATGTTCTGTCTGAATCATTAAAGAAACAAATTGGGTTTAGTATCCCTTTAATTTTAAAATCTTACAAAACGAATAATTGAACCATTCACATAATAATATACAATAAAAAATTAAGGTGCATCAAAAGCGTAACAAAATTGTTCACCAAAATGTTTAAATTGGTATGTAAATTACACAAGAATAAATTGTAGTAAATATGCACAGTGTAAATCATAATTTAAGTACACTGGATGTGCAAATAAAACACCATAGAAATTCATACTTATAAGTACAAAATGTTTTTGAGAAAAATGGGCAGAACTTGGGAGTTCCAGGGGCGTATATGAAATTGTCCCTGTAATCCCAGTGTAATTCTATAAAGATGTTCGCACTGCAGATCTCACGTTTTTTTCTTGCCAGTTAGAAGGTGGCGAGCTTTTATCAAAACACTCAAAGTACTTAATACCCTAATAGAAAAACACATGCATACAAAAAAAGAAACAATAGTAAGATGCTATACGCAGAAGGCAAAGTAATGTGTTTTATATTGGCTGAAGGATTTAATTTTTTAACTGCCCACCCCCTGCTAACTTTCCAGCGAGCTCCATTACTTTATATAAGAGCCGTCTCACCACTCGCAGGGACAGACCCTTTTTTACAATAATTTCACCATGGCAGCCCGGTGAGGGTCCGCATGAAAAACCATGTCTGATCTGGCAAGGTTTATAGAATCGGCCCTAAGGTAATCAATGCACAAAAAAGAAAATAAAGAGACACTCTCAGCTGAGACAAAACAAAAGCTGGAAAAACTTCAGTGCTTGTCTACAAGGCCAGTGTCACTCAGGGTGCAGTCTCTTTTAGATCACTGTGCTTTCAAAGAGGATAAATATCCTGTAGCATATTAGTGTGATTCTGCCACCAAATACCAGGCAAATCTCCTCTGAACAAGAGAACCTAAAAAAACACAGATCTCTCTTGGCCTCATTAGTGAGGTGCAGTTGCATCCCTCTGGGGCATGTTAGCTTGGAGTCCACATCTGATATCCCCTTTTACTCTTAGGGAGACCCTAGAGTAATTTGTATATACACAAAAGAAAACAGAGAGAATGCACTCAACTGAGACAGAACAAAGTAGAAAAAACTTCTGTGCTCATCCACAAGGCCAGTGCAACTCAGGGTGCAGTCACTTTTAGCTCACTATGCCTTTCATAGAGGAGAAATATTCTGTGGGATATCAGTCTGATCCTGCCAAAAGACAGTTCAACCCCAACATTATAGGCAATTCTACTCTGGCAGCTTGCTTCTCTTTCGTATGTATTTGTATGATGACCCTGGGGAGGCCTGATATTCAAAAAAGCTCTCCACACAGGTGAGATATTCTAAAATGATCCTTAGCACTTCAAGATCCCTAGTGAAAAGGCAGATTTTGCTTTGCTTCTCCAAGGGGGTGTTCCTTGCATTTCTGTATGTGGAGAGAAAGCCCAGTGCAATATAGCACTGCATGACATGAGAGTTCTGCTGCATTTACACGTTGTGCTTTGTATTCTATATCACTTTACACTTCAGATAAACTATTATTACATTTAAACTTTGCAATTTCTAGTTTGTATTTTATTTTGCATACAACAGTGTATTTAGGGTTGTGATTTTACAAACTCTGATTATGCTTTCACAGTTTCTGTGTAATTTTAAAAACTTTGTCTCATACTTTGTTTATATATCTGTATATTTTACAAATTACATTGCACTTTGCATTTCTTCTATTTAAGTTGAAACTGAAAAACTATCAGTTTCCCCTAGAACTTTATTAGTTTCTATGGGCCAGATAATCAAACACTCTCTTGTTAGGAAAGAATTTATAGAGCAGACTTCAAGGAGGCGGAACTCGCAGAATTTTCTAAGAAAAGTTGAGGAACCTGCAAGTCTCAGAATGATGAGAAATGCCTTCCATAGAAAGCAATGCAGCTCTCTAGGATATACAATTTCACATTGGAGAAAGAAGGTAACTGGAGAGTTCCAATTGATTGAATTACAAATTAAACTGAATTTTTTTAACTACAGTTTTAGTTTGCAATGCAGCAAATAGAAGGTGCAATGTAATTTGTAAAAGTTACACAGAAATATACAAAGTTTGATCCTAATTTGTTAAAGGTTCACAGAAAACAAAACATAATCAACATTTGTAAAATCACTGCTAGAGCTAAATCTAAATGTGTTAAAATATAAATAAGAGTGCAAACCTTAAATGCAATGATACTGAAAAGACCCCATCTGAAATGTAAAGTGATATAAAATACAAAGCACAAAGTTTAAATGTAACAAAACTCTCATATAATGCAGTGTTATGTTGCACTGGGCTTGTCTCTCCTTCACATAAAAAAATTAGAGAGATCTCACAGTGCTGTAAAGGTCCACCCTTTTTCTTTTGAACATTCAGCGAGTTCGGTCCCTGTGAAATCTGAACTGCAATTTCTCTCCAAGATGCAGAATCCATTGAATATAAGGGTCTTAGGATCATGGGTGTAACCAGATGTAGACTCCTTGCCCAATATGCTCAGAGGGATATGGCTGCACTTCACTGACGATGCCCAAAGGAGGCCAAAACAATCATCTTAGGTGGCCATTCAGAGAAGAATTGTTTGGTATTTCAGAGGTAGGTTGATCTTGTTAAGCAGGATCAGACTGATATACTTCAGGAAATTTCTCCTCTGTGAAAGCACAATTGGGATAAAAGAAGCTACTCCCAAGTGGTAACTGAGCAATAAAACAAGCCACTGAGCTGTTGTTTGTTCCTGGCAGGTTGCTTATTTTTCTATTTTTATTATGATCCTGAGGAATGTCTCCTTAAGGGTGATGGGGAAACTAGATGTGGAGGACTCTTTGCCCAATGTGCTAAGAGAGATATAGCACCTCATTGATGATGCCCAAAGGAGGCCTGAAGCGATTGTCTGGGGTTGCCATTTCCCTTATTCAGAGGAGAATTGCCTGGTATTTTGGGCTGGACTGACCTTGTTAGGCAAGATCAAATGAAAATACTCCAGGAAAGAGTTTCCATCTGTGAAATGCAGAACTGCGCTAAAACAAGCTACTCCCATTTCTTTTTATGTATGTACTAGAACTAGGAAACCAATATCTGGGATTTTACTTATCTTGGCTGCCAGTAACACACACACAGAGCAATGATTTAAGCCCTTTGTATGACTAGAATATAAAGCATTCTATAAGAGTAGGGGGCGCCCTAAATTACAATTGTAACAATGGTAAGGTGTAATACTATAAGGTATAATACTCTAGTATACAATTTTCTAGCAATCAGATCAGAATAATCAAATGTCAAATACAATAAAGGAGAAGGAAAAAAAAAAAAAAAAAAAAAAAAAAAAGAAAGAATTAAATAATAAATAAAGATTTATAATGCCACAACAAATCGTGTGACACTCTATTCAACAAGTGAGCGACACTTGATATTAATTGTAACAGTTCAGGTTACTTAGTAGAAAGTCACTGTGTGGAGAACAGATATTATAGAGGCAGCAATCTGTAAAGAATCCGGCCGGGATCCCAAGAAGATGATCTACAAAACATAAAAAAGACAGATGCGCCACATGGCCCAATATTGTATGTTCAGCGGGGTAGATATATTCTAGTGGTGTCAATATTAACTCACAATCTAGGGAGCACTTCAGTTAGTGCAGCAGGAGCAGTCTGGGATCAATCACAGTCACCCAGCAGACCGACCTCTAGGGCAAAATAGTATGGTTCTGTAGTGGAGATACAAGCAAAAACAAAAGTGCCTATATGGCCTAGTACTGTTTGAACCAGAGGATGGTGTTCTGTATATTTGAAAATATACTCACAATTTGTATAGCATCTTCATTGATGCTAATCAGGCAGGAAGGGATCAATGCAGTCACCCAACAGACTATGGCAGGTTTTCACAGCAGGCAGAGCCGCAGAGCTCTCAAGAATCAGGTTAGGTCCAAATGATACACAATAGCAAGTGTTTAAATAAAAAGTTGGTACTTTACTAGATAAAACCAATAAAAACAAGCGACGCGTTTCTCAGTCTCAGACTGTTTCCTCAGGCTTAAAGGCTTATGTTTTGTAGAATATAAAGCATCCATTTATCTGCTCTTCACTATTGTCTTTGTGCCCTACTGTGTACACTAACCCCATAATCTATTTTATTTATACATTTGTTGGCAGGCATTTTGAGATAGCCACTTCAACAAATAAATTACATTGTCCATGCACTGGAATGCCCTGTATGACAATTGTCATCTTGGGAAAGTTGCTATATTCATATGCTTCATATTTTTGAAGGAAGCTTTTGCTCTGGTATCAACTTTATTGTGGTAACCCAGTGTAGGACCTTAACAAGGGATTAATAGCTTTTTTATTAAGGATGTGTTGGATGATTTTATCTATCTTATTCTAGATTAAATTTATCTCTTGGATATTGCTACATTCCTGACCCAACCATATCCATCAGTCCGATATTTCTAGCTTAAAACATACGTGTATTTCCTTTCATATAGCAAAGTAACAACAATAATGTTACTTTATTTGTTGAATTAAGGAGATTATATGTTTCTAAAATAGACAAAATATATTAAAACTGCACATTTATTCTAGAAAAAAATATTTGGCCTTTTTTGCTAGTAGCTTTACGATGTCAAAATAAACTTAAAGGTATGTGAAACCAAATAAAATTCTTCAGTGATTCAGATAGAGCATGAGATCTCTAATTTACTGTCATTACCATTTTTCTTCCTTCTCTTTGTATCTTTTGTTGAAAAGCAGGAATATAAATTTGTAGCCTGCCCATTTATAGAGCACTATATGGCAGAAGTTTTGCTAGCATGTTATCCATTTGCAAGAGTAATAGATAGCAGCACTATTTCCTGTTATATAGTGCTCCAGGTTCCTACCTGTGTCTCTTCAACACAGAATATTATAGGAAAGAAGCAAATTGGAAAATAGAACTAAATTGGAAACGTTATTAAAAAATGGTATGTTCAGTCTCAATCACACAAGCAAATGTTTGGGTTTCATATATATTAAAGTAAATATTATATACAGAATTTATTTTGCTATATCATATTAAAATAATCTACAATATATCAAAATGTCAAGAGAAGTTTTAATTACAATTTCCTCCAACTCTTATCTACATGTTATATTTTCCAGTAAACTGCCTCCACTAACCCTGGAACTGTTATTTTAATAACAGAAGTTAGTTTAAAGCATCCAACTGTGCATATACTATTTGTATGACCTCTTTCTTCTTGATGAAATAATTGCTAAATTCATGTAGTAAAATACATGTTCATCTAACCTAATTGTTACAAAAGCACAAAAATGTATTTAAAATCATAAAAAAATAATCGAATTTTCTTAGCAAAATGTAATTGTTTTACAGTAGGAGACATGACCCTATTATAGCCCTCGTGTGCTGTAAGCTCCCGCGCTGATCAAACAAGAACTGTAGCATGTTGCAGGGTGAGTTGTCTGCCCTATAATGGATAGCATTCCAGACTCCAGTAAAAAAATAAAATCCACAATTTTCAGAAATAAATTACAAAAATGTAGGCAAAGCATTTAACTGAATTAAATTGCAAAATAGTTTTTTTTTAACTATTCATTTTTGGAGACTTTCATTTTTATTTTATTTGCCATATAAATAATAATTTGCAAAAAGTGTAATCATAGATTATTATTTGTATTCATTTTTAATAGTTAGAAACTTGAGTGTCCATTGTCAGGAACTCATGTTACTGTGCTGCTACTACATTTGATGTATAATATATTAATCACATAAGAATAAGCAGGTATTGCAAGAATCCCTATATTTTCCCTGTAGGTAGACTAAGCTTCAGGGTAGGTAATTGTTTTGCTATGTAAGCAATTGTAAAACAAACATTTTTTATGTTTTCCAGTTATTGTGGTATAATTTTACTTGTAATAAAATCTGGAAATTTTGACTTGATTTTGGGTTACATATTCGCTGTATATAAAGAGAATTATGTGTTTAGAGACTTATTATATATAAAGCTATTGTGAGAACTGTATTATAGGATGCAGATGTCAGTATCAAATGAAAAACATTTTTTTACAAATTAAGATCGTTGTGTTTCTCCTGAATGTTAAATATGTTTTTATTCACAACAGTCAGTAACAAAAGAAACATTGGTGACGACTGGGGACTTTTACCCTTGGATTCCAGACAGGGCCACAGTACGTTATAGCAAGGGTTAAGTACATACTTCATTTATTATTCACCATGTGAAGCAAATATTGACTTTTAAAAAAAGAATGAGAAAATACTCGTGTAAATTTGTGTGAACATTTTACTTATCACTGCTATGTTGTCACCCCCCCCCCCATGAATTACCAGTTACTAGAGCAACAAAAATCGAATAATAGAATTGAAATAAAATAATTATATAAAACAAAAAATATTTATGTATGTATTTGTATCACAATGGTAAAAACAGTGAATGTTTATCAATTATTTTTAACTAGTATTTATAAAATTAATATATATATATATATATATATATATATATATATATATATATATATATATATATATATATATATATATATATATATATATATATATATATATATATAAACTATTGTATGTCAAACTAATTTTGTTAAAAACATGGCATTATTGTGGATACAAAAAGTATTAACATTTTAAATTGACAGAAAATATTTAATTATCAAAGATTTAATTATGAAATCCTCACTATCTTATGAATTTATTAATTGACTTGTGTGGCTTTCTTTCTAATGGTTAACTTGTTATATCTCTGGGGGTAACACATACTCAGATCCACTGTAAACTTGTAGCTTGCTTTTAGAAAACACAATGAAACAATTAATTCAAATACACTTATCAGCAGAGTAGTCAAAGCTAGGGACTTATTTACCTGTACTATGAGACGACAGACTGTAAAATTATCAGTGGAAAAAATAAACAGGACTATATTTCTAACTTCATTTTTGTATAGAATGTACAAATAATTCCAAAGGAAATATATATATGTGTGTGTGTATGTATATATATATATATATATATATATATATATATATATATATATATATATATATATATATATATATATATATATATATATATATATACATGCATTTATATACACACACATACTATTATATAAGCAGAACACTCATATTAAAATAATAAAATCTACCTGAGAAGAAACTTACATTAATATAACTGACAATACTAATTACAAATATATCTCATTATATTAACGTCATCTTATTGTATTATCTGCTCCCAGTTGAATCTCAGGTATATAGTGCTGTATGAAGAGAACTTAGAGACCAGATATTGGCGTATGTGAATTGTTTTGAATGATTTAAAGTACAAGGGGGAGGGGGGCTCAGCATGGAGCCACTACTCTTATCAGCCTGGCAGCAGTGTATAAAGTACATTAAGTTACATAAACACAGCATGGAAAAGAATGCTTTTCTCCCTGCGCCAACAGATAGCCCAAACTGTGACCTGTTTTACTATAGCCCTCATATTCTCATCTACATTTATCTACATAGTTTAGCTTTCAATTCAGCATTGTAGCCAAGAATATGGGCTACCCCAATAAAAGCATAAATGTTACATATTTCTATTTGTATACAGTAATATTGGACAATACTTGGATTTTCTGATAGATTATTCTATTTAGACTAACAACATCTAGACCTGTGTTTAACTGTAACATTATCACAATCTATGTATCAAAACTGCAATTGTAACAATATCTAAACACTTTTCTTCAGGGTTGTCAGGTACATTGTACATAATAAAACCAAGAGCACATATGGGAGTTTCAGAAACAGAGTTTTATGCAGATTTGTATCTATTACCCAATTATACACAAAGCAATAAAGATGTATCTAGACTGTTGTAATAAATACAGAATGTTACTAGCAAGTGTAAACATTTATATTATCAATAAAATACATTTCCTTAGAATACTGTGCATTGTTTTTTTATATTATATGTAAGAATGTATTTAAATACTGAGACGTGTCAGGATCTACAGATTATCCTTCTGGGTGTCTGAGATACATGTGATAATGTGTCCATCTCAGCATAATACACCAAAGGCAGAAGCGCCAAAGTGACAATTAAATTAGTGATTTCTCCTGCTGGGCTAAAGGACACATTTACAGCACAGACTGGGCTCATTCTATGGAAGATATTATGCAGCAGAATTACATTTATTTCTCCTTGTCTCATGATAAGTAAACACACAAATAAAGCCTGGTGACTATTATGTAGGTGTCTGGAGATAAAGCCCAGGTCAGCTCAGAGTCACAAAGCCTGTAGACCAGGGCTCTATCTACAAGACAGATGTCTTTATCTAAGAAAAGGGCATTGCTGTCCTGTAGACAGGAAGATGTAGGATCTGCAACACAGACAAATCTTACTTCATAGTCAAAAACAGCTCAGCACTTTGTAGCTACAACTTTCTGTACAGGGTTCCTAATATAAATAAAATAAACAAACTACAAATGATTTTTATCCTTATTGCAGTACTATAACATACAGGATAACAGGAATAGCAAGTTACCCAAAGTTGTTATATTTTAAATATAACGTATATATTTTTTAATCTATTTTTTAATGTATTTATTTCGACTAGGTCATGAGTTTTGGAATTGCAGCCTTATTGTGATCGAAATAATTGTCATACTATATTCAGGTACAGTAATTAATAATAATAATAATAATAATAATAATAATAATAATAATAATAATGTATTATTATTTAATAACAATTGGCTAAGAATTCATCTAAGAGGGGTCAAATTATTTTTGCTATACGACCACTTGTGTAAAATATGATCTCAAAAGGTATAGTCTTAAAGTTCAGTGCTTCTTACTATATAAATGATTTAGTTGTCTCATTTGCTTTTCTTTACACTAAATATAAATTATATATATATATATATATATCTATATATATACACACACACACATATATATATATGTATATATACACACACACCGTTTTCGTTACTTTTTTTTAATAAAACTGTCATGGTATTTATTATTTAGGCAAAGTAAAACTCTAATCTCACACACTCATACATACATAGCTGTTTGTCGTGTGTGTGTGTGTATATATATATAAAAAATATTATATAACATATATTATACACGTAAATATATATATATTTACACACACGCGACAAACAGGTATGAGTGTGTGGTATCAGAGTTTCACTTTGTGTGTACAGTATATATATATATATATATATATATATATATATATATATATATATATATATTGTACCGAGGCGGAATACAAAAAAAAATAGTAGAAAATGTAAAATAAAAAAGAATAAATTATATATTAAATAATTGGAAAAAAGCAAACAAACATATTTTTCCATTTGCCCATATTTGTTGGTTTGAAAAAAGTGAATAAAAAGATGAGTTATTCAATAATTCAGGCTCACTCAAATTGAGACACTTGTCTCTGTAAAGGAAGTGAAGTAATTAAATAATCCGCTTGTGCATATATATATATATATATATATATATATATATATATATGTGTGTGTGTGTGTGTGTGTATGTTTTTTTATTATAATTGTTAAACATATATACCTAAGAAACTAAGTCTTTAAAGTGACCCCGTAAATATTATTTTATTTTAAATAATAATAATTTGCGATCAATATTGTTAACAATGAATTTCAAAATATATAAATGATACATTTTTTTCAAACAATATATCTAAAGAGAATAACAATATACATTTTTATTAAATAAGTACAAAGAAAAAAATACTATATATGGATACTCATTTCTATTTTTTCATCCGTAAGGCTAATATTCTATAAATTAATTCGTTTTCCAAAGAAATAGAGGCAGCTATATTTTTACCACATTATTTATTTCAAAATAACATAAAATGCATAGTCATTTTATGGTTCCTTGCATACTTTAACACTAAACTGGCCATAAATAATTTAACTATTTAGCTACTAGAGAGATCTGTGTCTATTCCTTTTGGTAGCCAGTGAGTTAATAGTTTTATGCGATGTTGGCTTTGTGGTGTACAGTGAAACTATTTTACATTCATCTTTTAAGGCTTTAAATCAACTAAAGAACTTGTTGATGTTCCCCTCCACTCACCTTTGCTTTTTAAAACAGGATAGACAAATGAGTGAGGGTACTCTCAGGGGGTCTGTAACATGGGTAGGTGCTCAGCCTCATAGACGATCTCTATTCTCTACAAGGCAGTAGTGGTGACAGATCTCCTACCGATAACCTCTGCACAGAGGACACACTTGGTTTATTTCCAGTCATTTATCTGCTCATTATAATATTATCAAGTCCATATGTCAGATATTTGCCAGCACATATAGTTTCCCCCATTTTGTGTCAGTTGCTTAGCATAGCAGGCTGTAGCTATCATCTGCTCATCTGTTTATCCTACACCTGAGAAATTAATAAAGGAGGAGCTTACAGAATCTCTTATCTTAGTATCAACCAAAAAAAGTCACTGTCAAATTGTGTTTTCTCTAACCCCACTAGAGTGATGAGGTTGATACATGCATCTCTATATTTATTTATTTTATAATGTATTAGGTGTGTCTTAATGGACAAAATAAGTCTATATTAATAAAATGATATTTTTTTTGTATTTTTATTCTTTAAGAATGCTATTGACATAATTTGTGTATTGGGTAACATTAAGCATATTTTGACCAATTAATTTGTGTACGTGTTTTTTTTAACTCTAAGCCTTGGTACACACACCCATTTGTGGTGTGAGTTCCCTGTGGTGCCTGGTCAGTCTGTCTGTGCAGCAGGAGCAGTGACTAGTGGGCAGATTACAGTATGCAGGGCTGGCACCCCTGTGGTGAGCAGTGTTTATTTAGTGCTGCATGAATCCAATCAGGAGTTGTTGCAGTTTTCAGGCAAAGCTGTAAGAGGCGCCTCCTCCTTGACTTTGCTGTATTACAGTTTGTGGAGCTAATTTCAACAACAGCAGCCAGGACCACGCAGCTTGTCTTCCTTACTGGATCTACAAAGCCACGTACAAGCAGCAATAGGTCTATGCAGATCTTTTCTGCCACATGAAGGATTATTTATTCTAAGCACTGGGAGTTTTGTTCGGTTACAATAGTTACTTGTACCAAGAGGAAGCTTATCTGTGACAAGAGATTCAGCAGCAGTGGATAAAGTCCTAACCTGGATTGTGCTGCTCACATTTCCTTGTATCCTGGCTGGGTGTGCTTCAGGTGAGCCCCCTCTGCTATAAATGTCTGAAAGCAGCCGGACCTACTTCTCATTTTGTATTATTTAACCCTTTTGTAGTAGTACTTAATTAATGGGACTGGATGTTTTAGTGGAAGGAACATAAGAAAGTTTCACTGCTCTGCTGGATGTGCCTCAGGTGAGCCCCTCTGTTATATTTATGTCTAAAAGCAGCTGGAGCTACTGTTGATTGTGTATTATTGTATCATTTTATAATCATATATAGCTCATAGGACTGGCTGTAATAGTTTTAATGGAAGAGCCCATCTGGTAGAAATGTCCGAGAGCAGCTGGACCTAATGCTAATAGTGTAAAATACTTTAGTAGTACATATATAACTTATATTACTGGCTGTTTTAGGGGAAGCTACGGAAGAGCGTCTCAGTGCTCTACTAGAGGTCTCCCTCTGCTATAAATATGTTGTAGATCTACTCTTCTTGTCATATAATCGTATAGTAATATATAACTTATAGAACTGGCTGCTTTAGTGGAAGAGACTATAGAGTTTCAGTGCTCTGCTGGATGTGTCTCAGGTGAGCCCCTATAAGTGTCCTAGAGCAGATGAACCTAAAGCTAATATTGTATAATAGTATAATAACTAATATATAACTTATAGGACTGGCTGTTTTAGTAGAAGAAACATAGGGGTGTCTCTGCTCTGCTGAATGTGTCAGGTGAACCCATCTGCTATGTGACGAAACAGCCGGATCTACTGCTCATATTCTATTATTATGTACTTGTATTACATAGAACTTATAAGACTTGACGTAATAATAATAAAAAAGATTTGTCTAAGGTGCTGGATGATTCTCAGGTGAGCCCTCAGCTACATGAATGTCTTTCAGACTGAATGTTATAGAGCAGCTAACGTCAGAATGCTGCATAAGTCTAGTTCCTTAATCTTTATGGTGGAAGAGTCTCTCCCTTCCTTTACTCAGGTGAGACCCCTGCTCTATAAAGGTTCAAGGCACAGATGGAGCCATTAATGTTTATGTTGCATTATGCTGGGACTCCCCAGTTGCCACACTAAGTGACTGATCGTGTGTTTACTGTGGATTTGTGCCATTTTCAAGGTGTTACCTGGTTCATACTTGCAAATGCAAACGAATGTAAACCTTTGGGAGGCCCTAAGTAAGTAAATGGTGCTGGCTGGCACAGACTACTCCCCAAGGTACATTGGCTTGTTCTCCTAGCCCCCCTCCCATAGCGCTGACTCAGTGTGAGTGTGTGCCATGCACAGGCATTCTCTTAAACGGATGAAGGAAGGAGCAATATACTTAGTTAAAACATACAGCTCTTGGACATGGTAAAATGTGTTTACTTCTCAGTAATCAAAAGGGTTAAAATGTTTAGCCAGTGTCTGTCACAACGCACATTGATTCAACTTTTTTTTAAGAAGTATTGAATTTTAGTTCGGGTCTAAAATTCACTTTTGTTTCTGTCCTGTATTTCCCTTTGACCTAGAGTCAGCCACTAATAATTAGGTTAAAAAATAAGGGATACTGTTGTAATTAGAATTGTTAATTTGCTTTGTTTTCTAATTTTATGTGTAAGCTTGTAAGTATGTCTGATGACATCCTTCTTTTGTTTAGATATTTATTATAAAAGTATTAGTGCCACTACAAAAAAGAGTTAGTTGTCAGTAATTAGCACATTTTGACAATACCATGTTACAAGTTTATTTATATATCTGTTAAATTATCTAATTAATTGAGTTGTCTGCTGTCTGGTAATGATCTTCTTTTCTAACTGGATTTTGTTTTTGTTTCTCTTTTGTTTTTATTTTGGGTATCCATCATAAAGGACAAGAGACTCCAAGTTCCCATTTCTCTGCAGTTACCCACCTGGATGGAACTAAATGAGGACGCCTGGTCTGATGTCAAGAGATTAAATTCAGGAAGTTCTTTCTATTCCGCCAAGAGCAGAGGGCCTGACAGTAATTCATCTTCGCCATCTTCTTGCTCTCAAGGCGACAGGAGTTCCACAAAAAGCCACCAACTTGACCCCGAGAGGAGCCAAAATTTA